>NC_026150.1:20418867-20503437 GCF_000512975.1 Sesamum indicum
GATGGAATTACGAGGAATGCTGTGGGGTGATTGGAAGTGCGAATGGGAGGATAAATAGCGAGGGATGGGTAGGGAAGCGAATTGACGGTTATATCCTTTTTCAGGCCGATGGATTGCTGAATGTTTGACTATTTGAATGAGAAGTCTAGCTGAATCAGAAGTCTAGCTTCGTTTGGATTCATTTGAACGAGAAGACTAGCTGAGTTTGGCCACTTGTTCCTCTTCATTAATTTCACCAAACGTTGTTAATTTATAGCAACCATTACACTCTTTTCTCTTCAATTTTGATGTAATTATATATAAATTTTTGTTGTTTAAAAATTACAGTTAATATTTTTAAAATTTACTTTTATTTAATAAATAAATTTTTTCGTTAATTAAAATTCACTGAATTTGTTGATATTAATAAAAAAACTGAAAAAATCTATATTTACCTCAAATTGATTTATTATTGGGGGTGCTCATGGTACGATTTTGATTTTTTTAAACCTATTTTCAAATCGAATTTTCATTTAAGGTTTTATAAAATAATTTTTTAAATTACCATCTTTTAAAATTAAAATCAAAAGTGCGGTTTTGATATTGCGGGAGGTTTGGCGGTTTTAATACTTACAACAAAAATAAGACGTTAAGACCAACAAAAATCAGAACATGAAATAAGTGTTTGTGTATAGCAAGCAAAAAAAATCATATTATACACCATAGACCACCAGCACTCTCCACAACTTTATAACTTTAAGTAGATCAAAATATAAGATACATATTAATGTCAATAGTCGATTTTAAAGAAAATAAAAATAGACAGAAAGGGAGGAAAGAAAATAGGAAAAGAATAAATAAAAAATTGAGACAATCATCAAATGGACTTAAAGAGTTAAATATTTTTTTTTTACAAAGTCCAAATATAAATTTTACAAAAATGGCATTTGTAATGTGGATTTTTGATAACGTATGAATTTTGTGATTATATAATTCGAATATGAAACTCTTCAAAAAAATTAATTATTTTTTAAAAATAATTATATATTTAGCGGTGCGGTTAGATTTTTGACGGCTTTTAAAGTTTTAAATTAAAACTAAAACCAATAGTGCAGTGAGATTTTATTTTAAATTTAAAATTGCGGTTTGAAAAGTAAATCATGAAAAACGATTTGATTCGATTTTTTTTGGGAGATTTTGGATAATTTTAAATTTTTTTTATCATCTTTGTTTATTACTAACTTATTATAGGTCAAATAAATCTTTTTATAACCAAATTACCCTCATACGTCTCCACACCTTAATGCATGTGAGGAGATATATTTTCGCCTTTATAAGGATCCTTTAGTTCGAAAAAAATTATTTAACTTGCAATAAGTAGTAATAAATCAATTAGGGGTAAATATCAACTTTTATTTAATTTTTTTTATTAATATCAATAAATTTAATAAATTTTGACTAACAAAGGAACTTATTTATTAGATGGAAGCAAACCTTAAATGTGTTAGATATAAAATTTTAAGTAGTTAATTTATTGAATAAAATATTAAATTCTTCAAACGTGAATATATGAGAGAGAGAGAGAGATTTGATGACTTGAAAAAGTGAGTGGTATCATAATGTTACTAATTGTATATATTTAGTGATAATAATTTTTATTTTATCTCAATAATAAATTTTATAATTTCAATAATAATTATCATTTTTTTGAATTAGTTTATTATTAGTCGAAATTAGTAACAAAACATAGTGTATAAAGTTATCACTATAGAGAATTAAACACACATATAATGATGATCTTGTGACAATAAATAATTTACGTCATTATTTAGTTGTCAATATAAAAGTATCACCAATTATCTATAATGATAACTTCATGCACAATTCTTCACACTAATAATTATGCAATGACAAGATCAAAAATATTATCACTTAATATATTTTTTTAGTGATAATTTTAAAATTATCACTTATGTTTTGTTACTAATATTATATTTCTTTATAGTGAGTTTTAAATTCATACAATAGTAATTGAAAATTAAAAATAGCATATAATGGTAATATAATTAGTAAAAATTATAGGTCACTAACTTTTTTATATTTTTATATTTTAAAAATAAATATAATTTTTTTGTAATATTTAAAAAAGTAATTAAAGTAAAATATTAAAATTTTATTTTAAATACATATAATGACATTCAAATTTAAATATTATTTATTATAAAAATTAATTTGAATAGATTTTCAAACAAGAATTAATTTGCATAGGTAGCATTTATGCCCATATTAAGTTGCATTATTTTAAATATAATTTCTTGAATTGAGGTATGTGATTATTTTACGATATTGGATGTTATATTTTGGTGCATGATTACTTGGAGTATTTTTTCATGCTATTTTTTTAATTGAATTAACATGGACGATTACAAAGTCCTTCGGACCTGTGGATGGTTTAATTTTTTGTTGGGTTGGGGCCTGGTGCCTCTTATTTTTCTTATCTAATCGTTTTTTTAACCTAAATTGTGTAAGGCTTACTTTGTCCCTATTTATATACTCCCTCTAACTTCTGATCGAGTTTCTTTTCAGTTTTAATGAGTGTAGATGGGTTAGAAAGAGATTTACCTTTTGTTATGTAACAATTTGTAAGGAGCAAGCCCAGATGATGGATGCCCATGGAAGATGTCATAGGTTTGGCTCATAGAGATCCATGGAGAAGAGGCCCAAAGGTCAGTGCCAATTTCTAGGCGTGATCTGTCAGTTGGATAATGATCCAAAAACATATGGAGAAACGATTTAGAACATCAATTCAGGCTAGTCGCTTGAAGCTATGAAATCCAAAATGGACTCCATCAGTTGGAACCAAGTCTGGACGTTGGTGGACCGACCTAAAGGTGTTAAGCCCGTTGGGTGTAAGTGTGTCTATAAACATAAGAATGGGGATGATGGAGAGGTGACAACCTTTAAAGCTAGGCTTGTGGCAAAAGAATTCTCAGCGACCTGGGTTCGATTTTGAGAAAATCTTTTCGCCTGTAGCCATAGCTATGTCCATACGAATTATGCTCGTCATAGCAGCATGGTATGACTATGAAATATGGTAAATGAATTTAAAAATGACTTTCCTTAACGGTTTTATTAAGGAAAAGATCTATAGATCAACAGGAGGGTTTCACGGTAGTGGGAGAAGAGCAAAAGGTTTGTTGTCTCCAAAGATCCATCTACGGGCTCAAAGCAAACCTTTCGAAGTTAGAACATACATTATGGTCCAATCGCAATGCAACGTGCTTTGAAGGCTGCAGAGTAGGTAATACTTTTGTGATATTGTATGATCAAATTACTCCTATAAAAAAATAATAATGTATCTCCTTGTACTTTTATAAATATTGTAATTTGCCCCCCTGTATTTTTCAAAATGAAGCAGTATATCTTCTTAAACAGGGGAGTAAATTATTTTATTTTAAAAATTACAGGGGAATAAATTGCTATTATTTTCATGAGGGGTAATTTGCTCATGACAATATCACAAGAAGGTAAATTGCATTGAATATATTTTTTTCATTTTGTAATACCTAGGCTGGGCATTTCCAAGATACTTTTGATGTTGAATTTAATATTTCAAATAATATTTGGACCCGTATTCAGAATATGAATAATTCAAAAATAATTATATTTACACTCTCTGGTTTATGATTTATTTACTCTCAAATTATTTATGTCTTTTGGATAATTATACATACACCTATTAGAAACGTTAACACCATTTAAACAAACAATCCATGCTTGAAAAATTACATACACCCTAAAAATATCAACATTATTGCACAAACTATGAAAAAAATACAAGGACCCCCTTTTGTGATATTGAAAATATTAAAAAAATCTATAAAAAATAAAATATCAATTACACCTCATATGATATGAAAAAAAAATTTAGAAAACCCCTCGAAACCAGAGTTGGTGGTACACTCACGTTGACTATGATTATAGGTTTTGGAAAGTGGATTTTTGATAAATTTGCCCTTCTCTCCATTCTAAAATATTAATATTTTTTAATTAAATTAATTTAAAAAAAATAGCAGCATCGCCACCACCTCTGCAGAGGAGAGTGGGCGCTCTTTGGTGTTGGTGGTTGCCCAGAAACGAGGGCGATGGCCTTCGCCCTCGGCATTTGGACGACACAGACGGACTCCAGTGCTCCCTCTTAGGGGGACAGAGGGCGGGTGGGGGAAGGTGGACGGGGGAACCGATTGTGAGTTGGTCATTATCTTTTAAAATAATATTATTATTTTATAAATTATAATAATACATATAATATAATTGTACGCAACATGATGTCCAACTCATTTTTAAAGCCATGTGGAATAAAATCCCCTAAAAAATATCCATTTTGTATGCCATGTTATTTTTCAGTTAAAAATTAAAATTTCGGTCACGAAAGGACTAAATTTCATCAATTTTCAAACTTAATGCACTTATAAAATATGGGCATAATTATTAGATTAAATTAATATTGAGCATATTTAACGGACTAAAAAAATAATTTTTCTATATAAAATTGTAATTTTATATATTATAAATATATCATAAGTATATTTTAATAGGCCTAGGTTGACTAGAATATTTTAGTCATTGTCCCCAAAAAAATATGCCTAAATTGACTAGAAATAATGTGAGTCATTGTTCATAATATAGAGATGATTTTTTATATTCAAATTTTCACAGTTTTTTTTTTTTGCCCCATAGCACAAGGGGTCAAAATGAATTTAACCGCACAAACTATTTCTAATTTTTGACCGTCAACGGTGATTTCTATAACTATGCGAAAGATATAAATAATTTGTGTAAATAAATTATAGATTATGAGGTGTAAATATAATTATCTCAATAATTAATCCAAACTCACGCATGGGCGGTCCTCACTCCTCAGGTCCAATAAACGTATTGGGCTTTTCAAGATGGGCCTTCAGAGTATTCATATATGTAAGTTTTCCGGCCCAACGGCATCCTGATTGGTCAAAGCTTACGGAAGACGCAAGTCTACCAATTTATCATAAGCCTTGATTTGACAGTGGCACACCTTAAGACATACACCCTCAGAACACTCGATCGGGGCGGCAGCCCCCAGGCGTTGCCCTTTTCCCCCCACTCACCGAAGGCGCGCAGATTTGAATCATATTCGCCCCACTTGTTTTTGCACCACTTGAGAAATTCCAATTCCATCAGTACATCCACTCTTATATGTCTCCTCTGCATATATAAGCTGCTGCGATATATATATATATATATATATATATAGAGAGAGAGAGAGAGAGAGAGAGAGAGGATTGGTGGATTTTGATTGATGAAGAGAAAAGTTCTGAGGAGGGGAAATCCGAACAGTGATACGAAGAGACACAGAAAAAGTTCTGGAATAATGGTGAAAGGCACATTGGCTAATCACTTGACAATGCAACTAGATCAAGTCTCCTTGAACTTGCCTCTTCAATCGGTGAATCCCTCTCGATTCCAGAGGCTTCTCGATTCCGAAGCTCATTCAGAGTCTTTGCCACCCGATTGTGATGCTGATACGGCCGATGAAAAGGATTTCATTCTCAGTCAAGACTTTTTCTGGTGAGAATAAACATTTAGTAATTTTTTTTAGTAAATGTTATTGCTATACTTTTCATTGATTTTACTGGATTTTTGTTGCAGTACACCTGATTATATTACTCCGGAGATGCCCGCTATCAATGTAGATTGGGACAAGGTAAGCTTCAGATTTTGCCAAAATCTCCTCTAATATTTTCGATGCTCACTGTGGGGGGAACTTCTGCTGCAGGAAAATATTCCATGTCCAAAGTCACCTGAGAAAATTAAAACCATTAGGAGCAAACGGCAAAAACTAGGTAAGAATTACTATGAAACTATTCTGCAATTAGCTTACTGGCGTACCATGAGTATTGTTGAATAGAAGTAGAATATTGAAATTGAAAGAAGCTTATATCTCGTACTCATGTTCAAGATTTTCTGTATAAAGGGGGGACAAACTTTACTGCTCAGACCAAAACAGAAAGAAAGATATCAGCGCCAAACACAAAAACCTTCCTGTTTTGCTGATATCTAATTCTTGAGCTATTAATCAGCACTTACAATGTCGCCAGTGTGCTTAAATAGATATTTAGCGTTTCAGCTACTTTGGCATTGAGTACCACTAGGAACATGATCATGCTAGCTTGGTAAACAGTTGTCCTATTTTTATCCTGGCCTTTAGCATATCTAGTCATTTTAATTCGGATTTCCATTTGCTATCATATTCCACCTGGTTTGAAAAATTGAGAAAACTGGTTTCATGTTTCTTGCTTAGATCATAAATGCTCAATCTATGAAGTGTAAATGAATTGAGGTTCAGGGGAATATGCATGCATGTAGTGGCAAGTTTAGGTGCTGTAATTGATTATACTACAAATTGCCCTTGCTTATCAGAAAGATAGATGTCTTTACTCCTGACTTTGCTTGTTATTGCCTTGAATGATTATTATAATTCAGTGGTCAGCTTCTCCAACTCTTTTATGCTTTTCATGTACTGCCCTCACAGATGTTAACTTGGAGACATCCCTCGAATCAACTGAAATTGGCCATCAATCATTGGTTGATCTTGCAAAAGATACTTTAGTGACAGATGAAATGAAGACAGAAAAAGCTGTTGAATTGCAAAAGAGTCGCAGTTATGTTTCACAATCTGCAGTGGCTTTACGCTGTAGAGTCATGCCTCCTCCATGCCTGAAGAATCCATACCTTAAGGATGTATCAGAATTTGATGCTGACCCTTTTGGCCATCAGCGATCCAAGTGTGCAGGTTGTAGTTAATTTGTATTAAAAAGCTCTGGTTTAAATTCTTTTGTGAGAAACATGTAGTTTAATGCGATGCACTAGTTAGGCTGAAGAAGCATTATATGTCATGTTAATACTTACTATGTCCTATTGCAGAGTGCATAGTGAGTGCATTTTTGTGTCCTTTTACCTAATATTTAGCCTTCTGTGACATGTGCATTTGTTTTCTCCAGGTTTTTACCCAGCGGGTATTGGTGGTGATGGCCTTTCACGCTACCGCACAGATTTCCATGAAATAGAGGTTTGAGAACCAATAGACCATTTGCTATATGTTGCTCTGCAAAATTCTTATCTATTTCTAACTGATGCTTTTATTTCTTCCCAGAAAATTGGTAATGGAAACTTCAACCATGTTTTCAAAGTCCTAAAGAGAATTGATGGTTGTATGTATGCCGTGAAACATAGTATGAGACAGTTGCATCAGGATACGGAAAGGTGAATTATTTTAATATTTCAGCTGCTTGTATCAATTTTTTCTTGTTTGGCTAACTCATAATTTAATTCTATAACAGGCGCAAGGCTTTGATGGAAGTTCAAGCCTTGGCAGCTTTAGGTCTGTTGCATTATATATTTTTTTCTTGTTATCTGTTTAAGGTCGAGACTTTCAAACTGAATTGTTGTTTCTGATTCTTCAGGGTACCATGAGAATATAGTTGGCTACTATTCCTCTTGGTTTGAAAATGAGCAACTCTACATCCAATTGGAGCTGTGTGATCACAGCCTGTCTTTCAATAAACTACCTAAGTTATTGACAGAGGCAGAAGCTTTAGATGCAATGTATCAGGTGAATGATTTTGATTCAATTAGATCTTTATGGCTCTCCATGGATTTGCCGTTATAGCATAATAGGTATTTTATTACTATGTGAAACAATGCTGGTTGACTCAAGATCAAACCTCTTCACTAAGAAGACTAAGTATATGAATGTGAGCCATATGGTGTAATTAGCTATTGGATACATGGAACTGGACTCGTTATCTGGTACTCCACAAGAATGAAGGCGGAATTGGATGTTAACCCAAATATAACAATAATGTCGACTAAGCCACTTCATCTTTATGATCGGCGTTTTTGTATTAAAAAACACACCCTTCCATGATTTGCTTTTAGTGGCTTGATGGATTAAATGTGCTTAGAATTGCAGATTGCTAGAGCTTGTCTGAAGGTTTAGTTTTGAGGACTGGCATACAAGTTCTTTAGTTAACTACTTCTTCCTTTTTCCTAATTATCACGTTTTTTTCCCCTTTGTGACCGTAAGATCCTTAATATTTGCAGATTGCTAAGGCATTGCAGCATATACACGGGAGAGGGATAGCTCACTTAGATATAAAGCCTGATAATGTTTATGTAAAAGAGAGAGTTTATAAACTTGGTGATTTTGGTTGTGCCACTCGCATTGATAAAAGCTTGCCAGTAGAAGAAGGGGATGCACGCTACATGCCTCAAGAAATCCTGAATGAGAATTATGATAATCTCGACAAAGTTGATATATTCTCCTTGGGAGCTTCTATCTATGAGCTCGTGCGAGGAACACCCTTACCTGAATCGGGGCCTCATTTTCTCAATCTTAGGGAAGGAAAACTACCTCTTCTTCCTGGCCATTCATTGCAGTTTCAGAACTTAATCAAGGTACATTAGCTTCCAGTGGTATGATAACAAAAAAAAAATGTGGTTCATAACTAATGCATTTTTGTTAAAAACTTGGAGGAATAACTTCTAAAGGAATTCCAGAACTTGCAATTTGAGTTTTTATGTAAACTAAATCATAGTGTTTTTTTTTCTCGAAGCAATCAGCCAAAGATAACTTGTGATACGTTCCAACGTTGTATTGATGTTAGTGGAAGTGAAACTATTTTCCTTCTAATCTAAACTAGTAATTGCGAGAGTACTTAGCCTCAATTCCATGTTTGAGAAGCTCCTGACAGAAAGGCAAAAATAAAGCTTGAAGCTAAGAAGTATTAGGTTATTGCTGGATTTATAACTTTGGAGCTATAGATTTTTAGGTTTTTGTTTTTTTCCTGTACATTTGATTTGGAAACCAAAAACCTCTTGTTCTCCCTAAGAATTAGGTTACGTCAGGTACTCAGCTTTTGCCCTTGCTATAGGCCTCTGAGATTTTCTGCTTAATGTTTAACATTCAGGTCATGATGGATGCTGATCCTGTACGGAGACCATCTGCAAAAGAACTAGTTGAGAACCCAATTTTTTACAGGCACAAAAGAATTGGAGGAAACAAGTAAAAACTAAAATGTGGAATCAGGTCTTTAACAAGCGGGAAGCTGCTGGATCCTCTCTACTATATGTATTTTGGCCATTGCTGAAAGTTCTTCTGTAGAAGAGCATATGCACTGAGGATTTCATATAAGAAAATTGTGCCACACTGCTTTCTCCACTTTCATGCACCGAAATTTTTCAATGTATTTGGTGCTCATTTTGTATAGACTAGAAACGGGGAGAAGCTGCTGTAATTGTTGTTGTGATAAATTGAGGAAGAAGCTCTTTTGGTATTGGTTCACTCTTGTCCCTTTGGCTGTCTCTTGCTATATAACTCATACTCATCTTTTTCCCTTTTCAAGTTAGTTATGGAGTGACACAGCTCGTTAATTATTTAACTAAGATCTGTGTTTTATGCTCTTATAGCACTGATTTTCTCTCGACGACTTTTGGGGCGGTCAGGCTCAATGAGTTGATCCCAAGGGGACTTTGGTCACTCTTTAACATTGTTTAAATGAAGCTGTTTAGCACTGCTTTGAACTAGTCATAAGCATCCCCACTCATAAGAAGAATACAACTGCAATGTCATGCTTTTTCACCAAGAAATGCCATGTTTACTGAAATATTGAGCTATTTTTCCTCGGATCAGAGCCTCAAGTAGAACAACGGCTTGTAGGCTATGAAACTGAGAAATGTCCCTCAAGTTGTGCTGCATCTCAAATCATCACATCATTTTATTATCACCTAATAACCTCAGCATGCCCAGAAATTATGCATTTCAGATATAATTTCTCTTGATCCTGTGAAATTTAATGCATTCATCCAATGAGTTTGTTGTACAATGTGAAATTACTAATAGACATTGAATTACCTAATAACTTGTATAACTTCATTATGTCAGCTAGCTGTCTGAAGTTCTGAGTCATGCTGCTGTCTCCAAGTAGGTGAAACATTCAACTTAAAGACACCTTCTTACTCTTCCAGTAATTATATTAAATCGATGCAACTAATATTTGTTTGTTTTGTTGTTATTGTTAGTGTCACCGTCATGGCCACGGATGATTCTGTGTCTTTTACAGGTGACGTCCATGGCCAGGGATGATTCTGTGTCTTTTAAGGTGAACTCTATTTGTTGAAGCCATTTTCCATTTGAAAAAAAAAAAACGACACCGATATCAACTATCAAATATCTCTAGTTAAAGGGCCAAAACTGCCATTAATCTTATTTTCAGCATCAAATCATATGTTTACATAAGGTTACGTTTTAATTGATGAATTCAAAATCATGAATTTCATATTCCTAGTACAAATTCTTTATATTTATTTGAATCGATTTCAAATTCAAAAAATTTCAAATCCTCTACCTCTTGTTCCGAACTAAATACGCTTCCCTACGGAATAAGCCAGTTGTAGTTTTCCCATAACTTTGGTTAACAAACACTCTACCTGGTTAATCGATACAAATTACAAGGTGCTAAGCCCTTGAATTTCTCATCTATCTATAAGAAGTGCCAAACCAAATATGAATGTCCTTTTCAAAGTAGATCTTCCTCTAACGTTTACTGTGGCAATGCATTGCAAATTCAATATATTCCTTCCCATGGAAGCATATTCCAGATCAAGGACAAGTTTTATTTGGATCTTCTTTTGTGTAAAGCATCGATAAGTAAGAAATCGTGGTTTCCATAAAATTCCAGAAAAAGTAAGATGTCGCGTTCAAACTAGGAAAAATCAAAATTTTTAACTCTTATCAACTAAGACAAACATGGATTTGGTTGAATTATTGTGCTTGCTATCAATCGCTAGCAAGCGTGGCATGAGGGCGACGCCAAGCACAAGTCAACAAAGCAATGAAATGACTAAGTTTACCATAATTGTAGGAGCCCTAATTGACAACTTAAATTCACTACAATAATTATAACATTTAACCACAGTTAATATTATCATGATTAATAATAAATAATTGTAAAAATAGTTATTCACCACAACCACACAACGGTTGTTGGTTGTGGTTTTAGCTGCGACAAATATTTTCACTGTAGCTCTTTATTGTAGCGAATAAGTTTTTCATAGTGGAATTTTTTTTTTGTATCAAATCTATTTAATTATAGTTAAGAATAATTATTTACCATAATTTTTAATCATATCCATTAATAATGTAGCCAATAATAACTTTTTTTGGTGTTTGGACCGTCACTTGAGTTGCAAGTGTGAACAATTGATTTCAAAATTTACGATAACATATGTTTTCAATCCGCAAAAATTAAAAAAAAAATAGCAGACCAAATTGCTAGCGACACTTTTGAAGTATCAATTCCTTGGGATTCAATATTTCATTGCAAGATATTGGGTTCGAACTTATTAGGAGCGTACGAAAATAGGAATGAGTGTGTAATTAGCACTTTTAAAAGTATCAAAATGTAAAATACCTATAATTAAACGACCAAAATTGCAATTAATCACAAAAAATATAATGGAGGTAAAATTGATGGATTTGAAGTTGTGGTGCTTGTTGAGTCACTTACGTAGAAAGGCTTATACAGACATTGCAACAATGATTCGTCTAAATTAGTATTTTCAGCTGCATAGGTGTCAGGGAGAAAACCTAGAGTTGAATATATATTTGCCAGAAATTCGTTGAAGACACTGATAGATAATGACTGTAAATGTTTACATCCATTTACTACAGCCAAATGCTTTCTCAAATCAACTAAAAATGATGAAGCACATTGATTGTCAAATCAGTGACCACCTTCTTCTTGTCATTTACATTGTCAGGTTTCTTAATCACTCTCTCTTTGTCCAAATCTTTTAGTTGTTAGAACTTACTTATTAGGGTAAATTACAACAAACTACTTTGAGATTTGGTATAATTACGAGTGTTCTTTCATTGTTTGAAAAATTATAAATATCTTTTGATGTTTGATGGAATTCTGTAATTTTTGGATGGATGTATGGAATTATCAACTTTACCCTTACTGTATTTTTTCCTTTTTTATTTTAAAAAAAATATAAATTTATAGAAAAGCTGGCCGGGGTGGATGGAAAAATTTGAAAAATTATAAAAGAAAATATCCACTTAGTCCATTAAAAAAATAAAAAAAAAGTATAGTTCTTAAGCTATAAGGTAATTTTGATTAGTTCACCATAAAAAATGAATGAAAACCTAATAGAAACTAACGGAATGAGCTAATTATTAGACGGCCGTTAAAATCATCAGGAATGTATTGGTAATTGTCCAAACAACGAAGATATTTATAATTATGTCAAATTTCAAAGGAACTCGTTATAATTTACTCTAACTATTATAAAGGGTAAAATACACTTTGCCCTCTGAATTATTTGTCATGTAACATTCATCCCCTTAAACTAATAAATGCAACACTTACCCCATTGGTTGGACAAAAATGCTCCTCATGCCTTGAACAAGTATATTATCTTCAGTATAGTTTAGTATTTTTCACATTAAATCATCACCAAATTATTTTTTTAATAAGTGAACAATTTAAATTAAAAGTAGAGTATATATATATATAGTAGATACATAATATAATATAACCAACAACTCATATATTCTTCTTAAAAAAAAATTATCAAATATATATGTATGCTTAATCGAAAGTCCAATATTTTTAGAAAAAATGAAAAAATATATTTTATCACAATTTTTAAATAAAATATGTTAAAAAAATCGATATGTATTTAATTTTTTATGTAAAAGAATAATTAGTTAATAACTTAATTTTATTATTAAATTAAGAAAATATTTTCATGAAACTTTTGGGTATTTATTAGTTAACTTTGAGTCTGTAAAAAGAAAAATCAAACTATTTAACTCACTAAATATATAGATAGTTTTTTCAATTAAAAAAAATCAAACTTAAAATATAAAATTATTAAAAAAAAATTGAACTAAATATATATAATATAAGAATAATATTATCTAAAAATTTAATTATAAAAAATAAGTATTATATTTGTTAGTTTAAAGAGATAATTGTTACATTACTTATACTGCAGGGGAGAAAGTCTATTATAGACCAATGGTATTATAGTTGTCACTTAACTTGTCCGTGTGCCATAGGCTCTTGATTTAGCCAACAGAATATTGGACTGAATTATTAGGAGATAATTGTAACATTATTGTTCATGCTTTTAATTTCTAACACATTGAATACTTTTCTTGTCAGCTTGAACTTTTAATAACTATCTCATTTTAAAAATTTAAGATATTAGAGAAAAAAGTCATTAACTATTTAATATCTCTGATATGCTTTATGAAATGCATGGGAGGTTTTTTTTCTTTTTTTTTTTTTGGTATCTGTGAAATTATAACGATGAGATTTTCTTTTAAAAAAAAAGTACATTGGTATTTTTAAATTAATCAAAATATTATAACATTCAGTAGCAAACGAAGAATTAATATATTATTATTAAAAGTCGAGTAAATACCTGTATTTATAGGACCCGAACTCCTGTCTCTTGATTGTGGGCATCAACGGTTGGCATATATTTAAACATATAATCTTTTGTCTAGACCAACTGTAATACTATATTAATTAACAATTTTGTTTAAAAGTTTAAACTGTCATAAAAGAATAATTTAATATCAGCATTTTTTATACTATTTTATTTTATTTTTAGTCCTGTAATTACATTCCTTTAATACTTTAATCCCGTAACTTGTTAAGGTTGCAAACTAGTTTTTCACGTTTTTTCATTTCATAATTTTAGAATAAAACTAATCGAATAATCACATCATAATCTCGACCAACTCTGTCCTAAAATCATAAAATTAAAAAAAATAAAAAATATTTTACAACCACAATAAATTACAGGACTAAAGTGCGATAAATGAATTAAAATGCAATTAAGGCTTATTAACACTATCACACTTTTTTGGGAAGAAAAATAATAAAAGTATTTAAATATAAACTTTGTTTGGGAAATGTGCGATAGTAAGGGAGTTATAGGTTAAGTTCACATGCGAAGAAGGATAGTATATGTTTGATTTTCTCTAACAACTATAAATGTATTATGATGAGACGTAGAGATTCTTGCGTGCTTTTGATTCTTTCTATGTGGTTCAAATATCGAAACCTCTTACATTATTATTGAATGATGATGCAGATTGTCTTAGTTCTCTTTTCTCTAAATTATATCAAAGGATTAATTACATTCATTTTCTTTGAAATTTAATATAATTATATGTACATTTTCTAGAATTTCGAAAATTGTATTTAACATATTTGAAGTCTGTTTCGTCTAATAAATAAATTCCTTCATTAGTCAAAATTAATTTTGGTGATTAACCAAAAAACAGGATAAAAATCTATATTTACTCACAATTGACTTATTACAGGTTAAAATAATTTTTTGGCTAAAATGCATTTTACCCCCATGTGTTTTGTTGAAAAAGTTAACCCTTCATGTGTTTTTGGAATAGGCTAAGACCCTCTCCTGTATTTTGTAAAATTAAAAAAAAAAACACCCATTCCGTTAGTAATTAATAGTAGGTGCATTATACGCGCTTCATATGCGTTTGGGGATGATTTTCAACTATTTTTTACTTGTTTTTGAATTTTTTGTTTTACTAAAATACCCTCATGGTATTTATACATTTCATATTTATACTTTTTTATTCATTTTGAGTGATTTTTTGCATTTTCATCTATTCAGAAATATTGTTTTAAATATATTTATTTAAAAATATGAAAAAATTATATATATTTTTGAAATTTTATAGTTTAAATTCAAATATTAAATTAAATTAAGTTTAAATTTAAATAATTCTTATAATTATTAAAACTAAAATTTAAAAATTATAATTATTAAAAATAATTTTTAATTATCTAATATATATTTAATTAATATAATTAAAATTAATTAAAAAATTAAAAAAGAAATTGGGGCTGACGATGGCTGTCATCCCCGCACAAAAGGACAATGGCGGCACCCTCTTTTTTTTTTCTTTCCGATAAATGTAATTTTCATAAATAGAAAAAGATATAATACAACAATTATGAATCAAGTAGTGTTTGCTTCGACAGGCCAAGGGATACACCACAATTTATAAAGTGCATGTATACTAACAGAGCTAGCGAAGGTACTGTCAAGTATACGCTGTCTAGCATTCTCCACAATTAAGGTAGCTACAATATTCGATTTCCGCTTAGTATGCTCGAATCGCCTAAGATTTATCTTTCTCCATATATGGTAGCTACAGCCACCCAGTAATGCTCGATAGGCCACATTGACGATATGTATACCCCTCCACTTCCTTGCAGCCCAATCAACATCTGTCATCCAATCTCTATTACGCCACGCAAAGCGTACAACTCGTCTAATAGCGTGAAGGCATTGGCGATTGTATCACAATCGGAAGAATAGGTGTGTGTGTGTGTGTCTTCATCTCATCCTCATCACATAATATACATCTACCTAAGTGAGATAACCATGGTTTGTCCGTCGTAGGTAGTTTCTCCAATATAGCAAGTTATAAGATAAACATGTGGCAAGGGAATTTATGTGTAATTATACCAAATCTTGAGGATTATTCCTATACAATAAAGAATTATGGTATGAAATTAAGAAAAAAGAAAATTGTCAAAAAAAAAAAATGTGGTGAGGGAAGGGAAAGGAAAGAATTCCATGAGAATAAAGAAAACGTGGAGTGAGATGAGAGAAATAAATAAAATATAATTATGAATTTATTAAAAATACTAAAATTATATAAAAAGATAATCTTCAATATTAAAAAATTAGTACTATAATAGGTTCTTTCCTATAATAATTTTATATAATTGCACCCGAATACAATGTATTAGCGATCACCTTTTAGGGTGCCTTACCATTTTCAGTAGAACCTTTGTAAATTAATACTCGATAAATTAATTATTTTTCGCGATCCTGACTTAGGTTCAAGGTTTAAACTAATAAGATAATAATTTTTCAAAAGACCCTTATATAAATTTATGGTCCATTCAATATTACAAATTAATAATTCTATAAAATTACAAATATAATTAAAAAAATTTAGTAAAATATGATTACATTGTTGTTTTTTTCTTTTTAAAAAATTTAAATAAGTATTTCGTCTCTAACTTTGCTTTCTGCATCCAAAAGATTTGATTTTGCGTTCTTATATTGTAACAAAAAATTGCAAAGAGTTGTTTTCGTTATAAGTGCTTCCTTCCGCATAATTAATTATAAAGTTATTTTATTCATGAAAAATAGCATAGATTCATTGAATCGGAAAAAAATTTCTTTAAAAATTAATAAATTATTAGTTTATCAATTAATTACTACATCTTTAAATTACTTAAACTACCTGGTCTAAACATTATTAATTTTATAGAAATTTGACTGTATTTTACGCATCCATTTGAGGGGGGGCGTATTCTCCAAATACATTGCATACTGCTCGGAGCGACCAGTTTCTTGATTTTTAGCTGTATTTAAATGAGTTATATTATAAACATATTTTATTAATTGTATCTCATAATAAGTACTTACACTTTTTTTTTTCACTTTATAATAAAATATTATTACACACTTTATTACGTAATAATGAACGGTGATTATATAATTTATAACAATAATAAGTTAAAAAATTAATTGATTCAATTAATAAATTTTACATTACCAATAAAAAATATTCAGTAAGACTTAAATTTACTACTTCAAATAAAAAATATTAATATAGCGAATAGGAAGTCGCCAAGTTGGGCCAGATAATTGGAGGCATTGTTTGACGTTGACGCCGAGGTATGGTATCAATTATTGTGAATTATTTATTGGGATGTGGTCAAAAGAGATGCGCAAGTGTGGGAGGTGCTACACTACTGCTTCCTCTTCCTGTGATTAGTAAAAAGTGACACATGCGACATGTGACTATCCAAACAAAGTCCAATACAGCAGTGGGGGCTGATGGGACCATAGAACTGTCCACTTTGTCAGCTGATTTCCATCTCAATTCTTCGTGTTTACTAATTAAGTTCAAATGTTACAATATTTATATATGTTTGAATTGTTGTAAATATATTTGATGTGATTAAACGTACGTTCTATTTTATATGATTATTTTTATGTGATTAGAATTTTGTTTTTCTGGATGTTAAGTCAACTATGGGTGGTGTGGTGTGGGGTGGAGAGGGGACCATAAAACTGTTCACTTTGTCAATTAATTTTTACACCAATTGTTGTTGTCTGATAGTTAAGATCGAATGTTGAAACGTCTGCGATATGGATTTGAATTCTTGCTAAGGCGTTTGGTACAGTTAAACGGACATCCTACTCTATGTGTTGATTTTCACGTGATTAGAATTTAATTTTCGATGATATTAAGACAACTATAAGGGTTCTCGACTATGGATCTAATATTTGTTTGATTCTTAATAGATAAAAAGTAATTAATAAACTAAATGGTATGTTATTTATTAACAAATTAAATTATACAGTAATAATTTATTTTATTTTTAAAAAAGATAAAACTATTTATGGACTTGCTAATATTTTAATAGAAAACACGATTTTCATGTAAAAAATTTGTGCATGACTACTGGAAAATATCTCATTGGCAGATAAGAAACTTCTAAGATATTTTCGAATATAAAGTAAGGAAGCAGCCAACGCTTTTAACACTAGAACCTTAAAGTCGCAAGTCAACTACTCGTGCAAGTTGTAACTCAGAAAAAATGGAAAATAAAAACACAAACATCTCTTTCTTGCCAGACAAATGGAGCCGAAACCGATACTTAGACGAAATTTTTTTGTTCAGATCAAGTTTGGTTGAATTAAACCAATCACAGAGCAATAATGATACACATATTATGTGATTGATCACTTCTCATGAACTGTACTCTTATCACACCACAAGTGATTGTATTTGTCATATGAGTGGGTCAAATTTGACTGAGTCGATTCCGCGCTATAATTTCACAATATCACCACCGTTTTACCACTCCATGGATTTTAATTTTTTAGCGTCCCAATTTCTTAAATACTGGTAAGTGTGGCACATTATAGTCTGTAATTTTTAAAAATTATTTAAAATAAAATATTTATATAAATTATATTATTCAATTTTTTAGAGAAAAAAAATGTCTAAACATATATATGAGACAATAAATTAATATATTATACAAAATTAATGATAAATAAAAATAATAGTACATAATGTTGAAGAAATTAAAAAATACACAATAGAAAAAATAAATATTAAAAAAAGCAATTATAAAAGATCATAATAAATGAAAAGTTAAAACCAATTAATTAATTTAAAATTTTAAGATTAAATAATAAATTATAATTGAGCATAACGTAAAAAAATGTACGCTCGTTTAATAATAAAGTATAGACCGTAAGAACGTTTACCCAAATTTGCATATAAGCAAAGGGAAGTATACACACACCCATGGCCATTGGGCATTTATTGATGCTTTTTTTTGTTTTTTTTTTTAGTAATGAACTATTATTAACTGAAATAAATTATTTTTATCGATCAATATCTAATAGAGATCACTAAAACGATCAGATCAATAATATCAAATAAACGAAATCTAACCAACACCTACTATTACAAAAGACAATATCTACTGCATCCTATTGATTAATATCTAACAAAAACCATTGCAACATTCATACCCTAATCAATAATATCAAATAAACTAAATGTAACCAACACATACTATTGCAGTAGATAATACTTACTATACAGTAGAAATAACATCCCATACATATAATGAGGTTTAATTCATAATTTTTAAAATTTTAATTTTATCAATTGAGATAGACTTCATTGACGATGCGTGTGAAAATTAAGTAGATATTTTGAGGCAAAGGAGCATAGGTAGGCACAGACATTCGTCGGCAGCCCCTTTTCATAGTATTCATTCTCACTATTTTTCGGGAATAAGTTGGGACGTTTTTGATGTGATGATTAAGATTCAGGAGTCAATCGGTCAACTTTTGAACATGCAAGTTTCGATCAATTACAATTAAGTTTAATTACTCTATCCTTTCCTAAAATTTAATATAATTATATATAAAAAAATTTATAATTTAAAAAATTATGTCTGGCATTTTTATAATTTATTTTTATTTAATAAATAAATCCTTATATTAGTCAAAATTCATTATTATTTATTGAAATTAACAAAAAAACTGAATAAAAATTAATATTTACCCTCGTTCATTTATATTATTGGCTGGTCAAACAAAACTATTTTGATCAAATTATCCTTGAAATTTTTCATACGCGAATGTATTTAAAGAGTTATATCTTCACCTTTATAAAGATGGTTTGATAAAAAAAGACTTATCTTGCCTCCGTAATTGCTACAGCGGCATTTTTCGCAATTGCCTTTATATCTTTCGCGATTGAAGCTATGGAGGCCGTTTGCCTTTAGTGCCTCTATATGTATTGAAGGCAATTGCGTGTAATGAATCGAAGGCACAAAAAACAACCTTCAAAAGTTAATTCTATTATGACGTGTAATTGCACCAAATTTCGAGGAGACAATGTAATTATCTCTTATAATTATGGTATTATAAGAATGTGCCTCTCATGAGTATGAGTAATTAATTGAGAAATATATGATAATTAATTATCTTTTAATGGTAAGAATTTTTTTTATTATTTTATGAACTATTATTAATATTATATGATTAAACAAAGAAGGAAAACAAATAAATTTGCAAAGTGAGGGAAAAAAAAGAAAAATAAATAAAAATCAGGATGGTGGTTAATTAACACTGTAAACGACTATTATTAATCTCTATTAAATTAATAAAAACATATAAACATCATAAATTATGTCGGAGACATATACATAAAGTTATATTTATGTGGCTTGCAATTCGATCAGTACTCTCATTCACTTTTTATTATCCGTTTTAATTTTGTATAATTCTCGTAATTTTGCATATATAATACATAAAAAATAATATAGAAATTAGAGTAGTGGATTTCAACAGGATGCAAGTTGGCATAGTACAGTCTCCATATTTGAAATTTTCTTGTGAGGACAAATAGCTATAACAAGTTGGTTCATTCGTCACATGTACTATTTCAGCAGAAAATAGCACTCATTCATTTATTTATTTATTTATTATTTTAGGCTAAAATATCCCCTTTTGATTATTAGTTCTTCGCCAATTTTAGTCACGTACACTACAAGAATTATAATATTAATTACGGTTAATTGTCATGGTTAATATTAAATAGTCATAGCAAATAGTTATTGATCACGACCACGCAACGGTTGTTGGCCGTGATTTTTGCAAGGGTGGCTAAAATATTTACCATGGCTAAAAGTCATGACAAATGTTTTGACCATGGTCCTTAGCCATGACAATTAATTTGTTCATGATGGAAAAACTAATTTTTTACAGTGATTTTATTTAACTGTAGTTAATAGTAGTTATTTATCATTATTTTTAGCCATACCCACTAATATTGTAGCTAATACTATTTTTTTTCCTAGTTATACGTAGCATTTTTAGTCTTATTAATTATGAAATTCTCATGCTTATTACGTACCTTTTCAGTAAAATATTAATGTAATTTGACAAAAAGATATAAAATGAGAATTTTTGTAACTTTTAGCCCCTTTAGTTATGAAATTCTCAGTAATGGTCCCATATATTACAAAAATTTATTAATTTTAATTTTTTTATCAGATTCTGTTAGTATTATGAATAACGGCTACATGCTTATCACATGTCTTTTCGGTCAAAATATTAATAAAATTTGACAAAATGACGAAAAATGAGAATTTTTTTAACTTATGAAACTGTTAATAAAAGTCTCATAATCAAAGAGACGAAAAATATAGCGATCCCAAAATACAGACAAAAAATGCAGTTTCCCCATTGTGCAATAACAAAAATCAGATGTGGGAGGAAATACTAATCTTGGATGGAATTAAATTAATACTTTATTATTTAAATAAAGTCAAAATCTAAACACTTAAATCAGTGTTAGATCACATCACTAATCAAACTTACTATTTCCCCATAATAAATGAGCAGAATAAAATCTTAGATTGTCCACATCTTTCAACGCTGACTTGCTTTTCATTGGTCCGCATGTGCTGCAGCCAAACACTCCCAATGTGAAAAAACCCGTTACTCCAAAAATTAACTGTGGAACCCGTTTTCCACCCATTATTTACCTGACTTAATAGTTCACGACCACGCGGTAAATAATATTAGTAATTGATATAGACAATCGTCGATCATTGGCCATAAATGAAAATTTAAGTGATTTATAAGTATTAAGATTTCATCTCTTTAGTGAAGTACTTTTTCAGAATAAATTTGTAAGGTTTATACAAATTTAAAGTGGATAATACCTCACATAATGGAGTATTGATCGAGTCGTAAGCCGCATTAATAATTTTTTTTTTTTAGTTACAAATTATGGGATAGTTCGGCTTATACTATGCCAACGTGACATGTAGAATTGCACCTGCAATATATGTGCTGATTAGAATTTTTATAGTTGTCATGTAATAGTAAAAAAGCAAAATCTAACTATGCGCAAGTAAACAAATTATGATATATTTTTAACCCCATCAAACATTTTAACATGGTATTTTTCGGGAAAAAAAAGAATATTAAAATAATGTAGAATGATATTGTCAAATACAATGAATTATATATATATATATATATATGGAAATATTAAAAATGACAAGTGAGCATGTTATAAATATTTTATAAATAATATTCATGAGCGAGTTCAATTTAACAATATTCTAAGCTATGCTGATTGATTATTCGTTTTCTTTTTCTCTTTATTAAAGAAAGAAAATAAATATAGTAAGTTTTTTTACTTTCCACTACCAAAAGATTAGTTTATAATAATGATTTTTTTATCGATCAAATTCATAATTTGGAACAGATTTTGAAAATTGTAACGACCTTTGTAACTGCACCCCCTATCGCGACTTTTTTCCATTACAAAGCCATGAGAGACCGTTACAATATTAGTCCAATTGCCAAAAATGCATTTGGACCCGTTTTTGAAACGGTCAATTTAATTTTGATTTGATTATTATTGGAACTGCCTTTGTAACATATATAGGTATGGTTGTGCTTGAATGTTGGAACGATTTTTAGAGTATTCTTTGTAACAGTCTTGCATTATGTTGTAACACCTGTTGTATCGAGCTTTGTATTTCTTTTTTTATAAAAATAAAATATTGAATTTTTTGTTATATCTAGGTAGTTTTAATTTCTTAAATATGCATTATATAAAAAATATATAATATAACAAGAAAATATAAAAATAATTATTTATTTTACATTGTATTTTTACAAATAAAAAGAATTCCTAATCAAAATCAGCATCCCCTTCGGCCGCGTGTTCTTCATCGTCGTTGCCGGCGTAGGGTACTTGGGGATCAGTTGGAGGCTAGGGCGCTGGAAGATCGGGTCAGGTGGGATCCATCCACTGCATCCACTCTTTGAGCCTTACTACTTGACCATCAAGGTCAAGGCACGATCATTGTGGTGGCGAGGGCGATGGAGTAGTGGAACTGCTGAGCTATGATGGTTTAGCAACCGTGTGGTGTCGCCTCGAAGCCGAGACTAAATACTTAGTCCCTCTTCCAACTAGCCGCTGTTGACAACCACGTTTGTTGCTCGTTCGGGGCGACCGCGGCCTTGAGAGGACTATGGAGGATCTTGATCACTATTTGCTGGTTCTGGCATTTCTCCATCATCCGCAGGAACAGGTCCTGCGAACATATTAAATGATTATAATTAAAAAAAAATAAATTCAAAAGTTAAATTATTTTTTATACTTACCACGACCTCTGTTGCCCTCAGGCCGCTCATTTACCGTCCTCTTTTTTTTGCAGCACTTCTCGAATACCTCTATCTGTTTGACGGGGTGTCTAAAGTTGTGTCTCCTGTTAAAAAAATAATAGAAAAAATAGATTAAAATTTAAAAAAATTAAATTAAATTAATACTATAGTTCAAAATACTTACTATCTTCCGATTGTGGGCCTCAATGGAGGACAATCCCCTGCAGTAGACGGTAGCAGCTGCGTCCGGGTTGGTTGCCTAGTTGGCCTTATTCTTGCCCGAACTATGCCTAAAATTCTGGCTTGCCCAGTACTCCAAAAGCTGGCGCCAGATCTTCTCGGCCAGCTACAGCGGTTAGGCCATTTTGGGCTTCGGTGAACCGCTTCCAAAGGAATTTAGCCACCTGCGACTTGATGATCTTGAACATCGATTCCTCCTCGTAGTCCCACCAGTAAGACTGTAAGACAACTGCAAATTTCACATATTAAAAAAAGATATTAATATTAAATAAAAAAATATAAATTTTACTTAAAAATAAATATTATTCTTACCTTTAAATTGTTAATCCAGAATAATTGATGCTCCTGTGGGATCCCAGAGATGCGAATAATATCCTTCGGCCGTAGCATGGATCATAGCGCGAAAATCTCGACCAGACCTGAAAAAAATTAAATATTAAAAACAATAAAAAATAAATGAAAATTTTATAAAACGTATAAAAGGGTACCTAATTTTGTCTCCATCCATATGTCCAAGCTCACACTTGTCCCATCCTATAAAAGTCTTAACCCCATCCTCAAACTCCAGTGTAGACTTGTCCTCCCTAGGAGGTTATTATCATACATCCATTTCCTCAGTTGTCGTAACATAATGATATATTATTGCATATTCACACGTATATATAATTATATAATTCGACCTAAAAATATATAAATACCCTAATATTGTTATTGTTGACAATATTATGTAAATAATATTGTTATTGAGAATATTGGTCTAATTTTGTGATTATTGATATTATTATGTAAATAATGTTAGTATTGATATTCTTTGTCTAATTTTGTGATTATTGACATTATTATATAAAAAATTTATTGTTGGGAATATTGGTCTAATTTTGTGATTATTGATATTGTTTATGTAAATAATATTATTATTGAGAATATTAGCTTAAATTTTGTGATTATTGACATTATTATGTAAATAATATTATTATTGGGACTATTGGTCTAATTTTGTAATTATTGACATTATTATATAAAATGTTATTATTAGAAATATTGGTCTAATTTTATGATTATTGGCATTATTATGTGAGCAATGTTATTATTGAGAATATTGGTATAATTTTGTGATTATTGATATTATGTAACTCATATTATTAGAAATATTAGCCTAAATTTTGTGATTATTGACATTATTATGTAAATAATATTATTATTGGGATTATTGGTCTAATTTTGTGATTATTAACATTATAATGTAAAAATGTTAGTACTGCGAATATTGGTTTAATTTTTTAATTATTGACATTATTATGTAAATAATGTTATTATTGGGAATATTAGCTTAAATTTTGTAATTATTGACATTATTATATAAATAATATTATTATTGAAAATATTAGTCTAATTTTGTAATTATTAACTTTATTATGTAAATAATAATATTATTAAAAATATTGGCCTAATATTGTGTAAATATAATATTACATCAATTAGCCTAATTACTCAATAAATTACACATCTATACAATAAATTTGAACAAAACAATTTAGCAATATGATACAGTATACAAGAATTGCATAAATTACACAACTATATAGTAAATTACACAAATAATTACACTATACAATAACTTACACAATAATTACATAAATTACATAACTACACAACAAATTTCCAAAAATTACAGAAAAATATTATAATTTCAGAAAAAATATATTATATTTCAAAAAACTATATTTTAGTTTCAATGTGATATATTATATTTTATTTTCTATGTGATATATATTATTTATAATTGCAGAATTACATAAAATATTTTTTTTTATAAATTTTTTTTAAAAATCACAAAAGAGTTTAGAGAAAATTTTAAAAAAATAGAAAATTATGAAAAATTATAGAAAATTATTAACTTTTTTAAAATTATTAAAAAATATTATAATTTTTAAATTTTTAGAAAATTATTAAAATTACAAAAATTATGGATTTTTTTAAAATTTCATACATAATTAAAATTTTAAAATATTACAGAAAATTATAAAAAATATAAAAATTACAGAAAATTTTTAAAACTCTCAGAAAAATTTTAAGAATGCCAGAAGATAATGAAAAGTTTTAAAATTGCCAAAAATTTTTATTTTTGTAAAATTATAGAAATATATTAACATTTCAGAAAATACAAAAAATTAGAAATTTACAGAAAATATCAAAATTTTTCTAAAAAGTGTAGAAAATTTTTGTAAATTACAGAAAAATTACAGAAAAATTTTCAAAAATTCGAAAAATTACATGAAAAAAATTTCAGAAATAAAAAAATTTGCAGAAAATAATTCGGGCAAAATTATACCGAATAAATTACAGAAAAAAATGAATTCACAATTTTCCCCCAAATTATACCAATTACAGAAAAAAATGAATTCACAATTTTCCCCCTCTCCTTCTCCTTCCTTCTGTTCTGCCTCGTCGCCGTTTGGCTCCGCCCCTCCTCCCCTCGCGCCCCTTTCTGGTGTCTTGCCGGCGCCTCCTCACCTCTCTTTCTATATAAATATATATATATATATATATTAAATATATATAAATAAACATCTATTTTAAAGATATATAAGTTCATATATTAAATATAAAAAAATATACATTATTTTAAAATATATTTATAAATTTAAATAATATTGATAAGATCTATACTATTTATTTATATCATTTGAGACTAACGACAGAAAAATAAGGATAAAAATATCATTTAAAATAATAAAATTTAAAAAAAAAAAAAAGAAAGTGGTGCGTGTGATGCACCTTCAGACCCGAGGGGACTGTTAACTATATTTTGAGTATTACAAAGGGATTTTTAAGTGTTTTATTTTTCTACAGAGGGGTATTTTAAATATTTCTAAAAGGTAAATTACATTTTACCCTATATATAACTTATTCTTTCAAATTATATACATCCACTTTATTACAATATATATAAGATTTTCGTCCAATATCATACAAATCTCTTCGTTTTTTATTTATTTGATCCAATCTTATTTAATATTTCACAAAAAAATATTATGTAAACATTTACATAATAGTTTTATGAATTATTCATTTTCATGGTTAAATTTAGTAATTTAATCCTACTGCCCTTTTTTGGAATCACGGTGTTAAGTCAATTTACCTACCCTGTCTTATTCTCACTCCAAAGAGAAATTAAAAAAGATAAACATAATTACCAGAAATTAAATTCCGTCACGATATTGATAAAAAATAAAATAAATTACAATAAACTTCTCTAACATTTATCTTAATTACAAGTATCTTTCATCATTTGAAAAATTATAAATATCTTCTTAAAATTACAAACACCGTAAAAAATATCTCCAACAGTAATTTGTCATAAAGAATTTTTGTTAGATTATTTGTAATTAAAAGAAACTTGGAAGAAGTAGGACGTAATTTACCTTAAAAAAAAATGGTAATCATGATGTGATCATCAAGTTGGAAAAAGAGTAAAGTTGAGGGGCCTAAAACATAATCGTGTGGGGCCAACACATACACAATGGATCCACACGTGATCCCCTCCCTCTCTATATATCTCCTCATGCTTCCTCGTAATTTCCTCACAATCTCCCTCCCGACTCCTCCCCTTCCCCACCTACATACATACACACTCTCTTCTCTCCAAAAATGGCTACTGAACGGGAAGAATCCACTGCGGAAGTCGTAATAAGCCAAGAAGAAAACCCTCATCTCATCAAACACAAGACACTCTCTTGGAAGAAGCTCAGACGCTATGACTCACTGGACATTGAGTCCGGCAACCTCCGCCACCCCCACCACGGCGCCGCCGCCTCCAAGGTCTGTAAAATCAAACGCTTTTCGCTCATGAATATATATATATAGAATATATATTATTAATGGTGATTTAATTTGATCGATGATCAGGGTGGTGATGGGCGGTACTGGGGATTGGTGCTGCAACTGGCGTTCCAGAGCATCGGCGTGGTGTACGGGGACATCGGAACGTCGCCGTTGTACGTGTATTCGAGCACTTTTGGTAGTGAAATCAAACACAACGATGATGTTCTTGGAGTTCTGTCGCTCATCTTTTACACCATAACCATAATACCTTTGATCAAGTACGTCTTCATCGTTCTACGCGCCAACGACAACGGTGATGGTAATTCATCCTATTTTTCTTTTCCCCTAATTAATAATTAACATAATTAATTACACTTCTATGATTTTTAATTACTTCATTCATCATCGTCATGTGCACCCATCAATTCTTGATTTTCAAGATGTAATCAGATCATTTCAAATAAATTAAAGATTATTATAATTGGGACATGTATAGTCCCAAAAATTGCAATTTTTTTTTGATGATTTTTGGTTCTATTCATATTAAAATTTATAATTTGGCATGATATTAATTTAAATATGAAAATTTTAAATGAATAAATTATCCCTTTATGGAAGAAAAAAAAAAAACAATTTACCGTCTGAACATGCATCTCAATTTTGACTTATTTACTTTCTGGCCAGGGGTTATTAATTAATCTCCTCGTATTAATAATTACGCTTTACTAATCTACATGAAGACGTGGCCTATACTTTCTGGTCTTATCAAGTGGAAAATACCTAAATTATTTGATTTTAGTTTTTTAAAAACACTCATACTTATTTATGTATATATATATATGTATGGACAAAATAAGAAAACGTCAGACTAGAAAAATGTGTTACCTTGATGAAGACAAGTTTACATGTAATGCACTTTGGTCATATAGATTTTTTTAAAAATATTATTGGTAAAAATACTATGGTTTTTTAATTACTTATTTTAAAGATCGTGTTTTGGATGCTCTTAGAACTTGAGATTAAATTTTCTATTCTGAATTCTATTCATGTGTCACGTGTATAAAAATGATGTAATGTATTTTGTTTGAGAAAAAAAATTTATACACATAATATATATATATATATATATATTAAATACCACATAATTTAAAAGTAAAAAATCCAATTCGTTGTCAATATGTAAAGATCGAATACACTATTTCTTAATACGTCAAATTATGCTATTTCTTTCTTCTTCTTTTTTTTCCTCTGGCTAATCGAATAATTTTTTCGTATGTGTTTTTGCTTGAAAAAAGTACAAGCGAACCTTTTAATATTGGATGTGATATTGCAAACAAGCAAATTATTCCCTATGAAAATAAAAATAAAAATGACCTCATTGATTTCTTAAACATGCAGCAATTGGTCCCCTATATTTTTAAAATGAGACAATTTACGATCCTAAATAAAGTGGTAAAATTGTCTCATTTAAAAAGAATAGGGGATAAATTGTATTAAATTCATTTTTGTTTGGGTCGAATTTATAATATACATGAAATGAAATTATCAGGAGGGACATTTGCTTTGTATTCATTAATATGCCGATACGCAAAAGTGGGGCTGATTCCGAGTGAAGAAGTAGAAGATGGGGATGTCTCCACGTTCAAATTAGAATTGCCTAATAAGCGCATGCAAAGAGCTTTGAAAGTGAAGTCCACCTTAGAGAACAGCAATTTCGCAAAGGTGTTTCTGTTGTTCGCCACCATGCTTGGGACTTCCATGGTCATTGGAGACGGCGTCCTCACTCCTTGTATTTCAGGTTTTTACTTATTTATTTATTTTTTTTTATACTAGCCGGATTCTTTGTATAATTTAATACATTTCAATTTAGAAATTGATGTACGTTTAAATAAAATGAGGATACAACAAACTAAAAAATAGACGTACGTACTCCCATATTAATTTGTGGGACTTTCATCATAGTTTTATCGATCGAGTTAGACCGAATTGCCAATTCAACACTAATTCAGGATTAAATATTTTTTATTTTTTCATCTAATTTAATAATTTCATTTTATTTTTGAATAAATTACAAAAAATTTTCCTTCATTGTTTGAGAAAAGTACAAAAATACCCCCTATGATGTGCTGTTACAAGGGATATTTGTAATTCTTTAAGTAATAAGAAATACTTATAATTATGACAAATTTCAAAAGAGCTCCTTGTAATTTATCTTCATTTATTTTGCTAGGTTTCAGTTTTCAACTATCTTTCATTAATATGATTCAATGTTTTCCAACAGTATTATCCGCGGTAGGTGGAATCAAGGAGGCTACATCTGCCATGACAGAAGGTATGCTTCTTGTTAAATCACAGCCGTAAACTACCATCATAAATATGATTATCCTCAACGTCCATCTGTATTTTGCAGAATCACCACCGTTTGATTGTGGTGTATGGTAACAATTTAATTTATTATTCCAGATAATTAAATATTTAATTCTAGTTTAACTAGTCAAGTACGGACAAAATGTTTGAAACCTGGGTAGGCAACATTTGAAAAAACTACCCCTAGGCCCTAGCTACCTCTCTAACTATTCTGGAATATTCCTCCTCCTTGCAAGAATGAAGATTCTATTTGTATAAAATATTTACATCTCCCACATGTTTATGAAGTTGTCAGCCCATCTAATTTGTTTCTTCATTTATTATTTTCTTTCTTGCTTTCGTGTAATTTCAGTTTCATCCCTCACGTTTGAGTTAATATCAGTTTGACCCTCAAAGTCTCCAATGTTAGAACGAATCGAAACATTGTTTGCTTTTTACCAATGATGTCTTAGCGGTTGAGGTTAAGGCTAAACTTCTATAGGTTATAGGTTCTAGTCTCACCGGTCATTTGAGTATTTGTCTCACTTTATGAGTGGTTTATCTAACTTTATGGGCAAAATTACATTTTTGGTCCTATAAGTTTAGGTAGTTAGCACTTTCAATCCTGTAACTTACTCTATTTACACATTTAGTTTTTCGTTGAAGAATTTAGTCCAAAATATCTAATATTGAATCATTTTTTAACAAATTTAATCATGTAGTGAAAACTTAGGTCCCATTAACACAATAATAGATTTAATTTTTTTGTCCTGTAACTATAAGTCATTACAACGAAAAATTGTCAACAAGAGACTATTTGCCAAAAAGTGACCAAATGTGAGATGTTCATGACTAAATTCATAAAAAAAGGGACTAAATATGTAAATGAGTAAGTTATAGGACCAAAAATGATAACGACCTAAAGTTATATGACTAAATATGTAATTTTGTCAACTTTAAATGAATTATCATAATTTGTTTACAGTCATGTTGATGTACTGGTTGAATTGATGTAATACTCAAAAAAAAAAAAAAAAAAAGAAATTGCACTTTTCCTATTTACTAATATTACTTTCTTTATTTTGTAATTTTTGTGAAACAGATAGAATAGTTTGGACATCAATTGCCATCCTAGTATGCCTGTTCATGGTCCAAAGATTTGGAACTGACAAAGTCGGCTATAGCTTTGCTCCCATAATCTGTGTTTGGTTCTCACTCATTGCTGGAATTGGCGTTCACAATTTCATCAAATATGATCCTTCTGTTATCAAAGCTATAAACCCCAAGTACATCGTTGATTACTTCAGAAGGAACAAGGATCAAGCTTGGATTTCCCTTGGTGGTGTTGTTCTTGCTATAACAGGTGATCCAAACATGTCCTTGTATATACACACTCTCTTTCTGCATGTAAATTGAACCAATTATGATCCTTTCCGCGTTGTTCTGATCTACGGTAGTGATCAAATTCGAGGCCATTAAAAGTTTACTGTACAAAAAAGGAAAAAATTGCAGTTTTAGTCCGAAGTACTGGGGAATGGCAATTTTTAATCTTTTACTAATTCATTTTGAAAAATTGTTCTGAAAACTTCACACATTGACGACAAAAATGGCTGAAAAGATGTATCTGATTAAACTAATCACGTGCACATTTTCGGCCATTTTTGCAAATTCAAGCTATTTTGTCCTCAATGTGCGAATTTTTCAAAATTACAAGACAAAATTATTAAAATGTATTCGTACACTACTAAAATTGCCACTCGGATTAAAATTATGATTCTTCTTAGAAAACAAAAACGTGGGGTGGGGTGGGGTGCGATTCATATATACTAACAAAGTCATGTTGAAATATTGCAGGAACTGAAGCATTATTTGCTGATGTTGGTCACTTCTCAGTGAGATCCATACAAATAAGTATGTGCAGTGTGACTTATCCAGCACTCATTCTAGCGTACACTGGACAAGCCTCTTTTCTTCGCAAGAACAATCACTTAGTCTCCGACACCTTCTATAAGTCCATTCCAGGTAGTGATTTATTCACTGAACATATAGTCTCATCAGTTTCTGAGATTGACGCTAATGTCTTAAAGTGACGACGCAGATCCCTTGTATTGGCCGATGTTTATCGTTGCGGTCTTGGCATCAATCATAGCAAGTCAGGCTATGATCTCAGGAACTTTCTCCATAATCCAACAATCGCTTTCACTGGGATGTTTCCCCCGTGTTAAAATCGTGCACACGTCTACCAAGTACCAAGGCCAAGTTTACGTTCCTGAGATCAATTACCTTCTGATGTTGGCTTGTGTCTTTGTCACTCTTGGATTCAGGACCACCACAAAAATCGGCAATGCCTATGGTAATAAGTTTCCACTTTTTCTTGTAGGATTTTAGTATTAATCATGAGTTCTTGGTAATAAATAGGATCAAACATTTGCAGGGATTGCTGTGGTGTTTGTGATGACCCTAACATCGGCGTTTCTGGTTCTGATCATGATCATGATCTGGAAGACTCACATACTGCTTATAATCGCGTATGCTTTGATCATCGGTACAATCGAGCTAGTTTACTTGAGTTCAGTTCTTTACAAGTTTGATCAAGGGGGGTATCTACCGCTCGCATTTGCCCTGGTCCTAATGACCATCATGTACGTATGGAACCACGTTTATAGGAAGAAATACTACTTTGAACTCGACCACAAGATCTCACCCGAAAAAGTTAAGGAAATCGTGAAAGACATGAGTACTTCTCAAAGGTTGCCTGGACTTGCAATCTTCTATTCAGAGCTAGTACATGGAATCCCGCCTATTTTCGAGCACTATGTAGCCAACATACCGGCCCTTCACTCGGTCTTAGTTTTTGTGTCGTTCAAGTCCTTGCCAATAAGCAAAGTACCAATGGACGAGCGGTTTCTTTTTCGAAGGGTACAACCTAAGGACATCCATGTGTATCGATGTATTGTACGTTACGGATACAAGGACGACAGAAACGAGCAGGAGCCATTTGAGAAATTGTTGGTTGAAAAGTTGAAGGAGTTCATTAGGGAGGACTACTTCATGGGCTTAGCCATGATTCGCAATAGCATAGATTTTGTAGGCAACGAGGAAGTAGAATTGGGTGAGGATGAGGTGCAGGGTGAGAATAAGGATGATGAAATTGCAAAGAAGGAAGAGGAAATGGAGAGGGATATGGCGGATTTGGACAAGGCGTGGCGGTCTGGGGTAGTGCACCTGGTGGGGGAGCATGAAGTGGTGGCCGGAAAAGGAGCCAACATTGGGAAGAGGGTGTTGATAGACTACGCATATAATTTCTTGAAGAAGAACTTGAGGCAAAGCAACAAGGTGTTTGATATTCCTCACAAGAGAATGCTTAAAGTGGGAATGACGTATGAACTTTAGAGTGGTTGTAATTAATTTTGGAATAATCCTGTAATTCATTTCTATATATTTTTTATCTGAAAATGTAGTTTATACAAAAATATATATGAATAAAAATTATTGTTACTTTTAGGTTTTTGTTTTAATATTTATATATATACATACACTATTTTTATTTTTATTTTTATTTTTTGAAGAGAAAAACCATTCATTCGTTCTCACAATACTTAGAGGTAACAATGTTGAAGGCTGATGAGGGAAGATCATCCACACCCTCCATCATACCTACTGCAGATTTTGCCAAACAATGGGCAACAGAACATAAATGAACTGACATGAGACAAAGAGATTCACCAAACTCTGAATATCAAAAACCACATTACCAATGTATGAGAGGTCCTTTTCAACTGGCCGGAGTTTACCGATCAACACTGCACAATGCCCTTCAATAATAATTGACTTCCATCCACTGAAACCCCATCTAAGAGAGCCCCAACAAAATTGAGTTTAATGCTTCCCGAGGGAGGGTCAACCCAAGACCTGCGGCCTGGATGGGCATGCCTCATGAATTTGTTTTTATTATTTGGAGGGTCACCCATTCCAACGATATATTATTTTAAAAACTATGTAACTTGAAGATCGTGGCAAAAATCATTGCAAGAAATTTAACTAAATTGCAACAACTTCTTTCTGATGTAATACTCGTTGCAAATCATTCGCAACGAATATAATTTGAATATATGTTCCAAACCGTGCCACGGATATCGACTGTTGCACTGTTGCACAAACCTGCTGCAACTTTACAACGGATGTGATCGTGGCAACGTTTTCCACGAGTCGCAAGAAAAGTGGGCCACCCAAATGCCTGTTGCACAATTTTATTATTATTTTGCCACGGAATTTGTCAAGAAAATCTAAATTTTTGTAATTCAGTGTCAACATCCTTGACAAATTTGGTAAAAAATTCGTTGTTATAGTACTATTTATATAGTCTCTACAAGGGAATAAAGAAGTAAGATGATTGTGATTCGAACAAGTGAAGTTGAAAACGTCGTCATTCATATGTGAGCAAAAAAAATAAAATAAAAAATAAGAACATTGGAAAAATGAAACTATAACAACCCGCCTCAACATTTATAATTTAGTAATAATATATATTTGTATGTGAAACAACTCTCCTCGGCATGTTACATGAATGTGTCTAATTTTATTACATCTATTAATCTGTCATACGTTAGGCAGGCAGTTATCCATTCGAAACTATAAAGGGAAACAGGATATCAGCTGTGTATTTTGTTTTTTTTTTTTCAATTCTATAAAAAGTAAGGATTGGTATAAATGTTGAAGTAGCCAACAAATTGAATGTATAACTTTTCCATCTTATAAACCAAATAATTCAATTGACGAGTCATCCAAACTTGTGGGGAGGATAAATCCAGCATTTTTGGAGCAACAAAAACAGTACATGGTCCCCCTTGTGGTATCTAGGGTTACACCAAGGAGACAAACCATCACCACACCTTAATTACTACATGCACAGTGGCTACATAACTACATATGTTGACGTGTTTGGGTTACATGTGCGTTGTCAGCTCAAAAAATTATGTCCACAAGTATTTTTATAATTTGATGTGGTGTATGCAGGACAATCAAGCAACAGAACTACGTTTCGAATTTCGTGAATCTTATATTTAACTAACAATTGATACTGTAGACAATTTCTTGAAAAATATTGAATAATTAGGTTTCTTAGTGTATAATTATAATATTATTTAATCCAAGAAGAAAGATAAGAAAGAAGGGCTAGCTTGACACACACATATATATATATATTGTTAAAGAATTTTTCCCTATTGTTTAGAGCGTCTATGTCGTGAAACAATTTTTGTTAATCAAGAAAGAAGAAAAAAGACAAATAGATGTAAAAGAGTAGCTGAATGAATAAGACACGTACCATCACTAAAATAATGGCTTTTTGAGACGGAATTTTGCAACAAAAATTATGAAAAATTCAACGCAAGACAAATACTCCGACAAACGTTACGACGGTCAAAGGAGCGTCGGAACAGTACCTATCAGAAAAGATTTGCAGCTTATAACAAAATTTGGGAGGAAATTTCATGGAGCATGACATGCAGGAGAGAGAGGGCTAACACCATTATATGTATATAGTCTCATCATGAGGAAACTGAAATCGAAATAATCTTGGGTCCCTTAATTGCTCCTTAGAACAAATCAGTCTGCTCACTAATTGCGGATAATAAGCTTCAAAGCCACTTGAAAAACTCAACAAATTAACCACAAAAATTAAAGTTCAATAATTAGCAAACAGAGCAGCAAATTATAGGTTCGTGCAACAGAAAATCCCCACTAGTTCATCTCCTTAATTTCACCCTCAAAACAAACAAAAAAATCAGAGTAAAATTTAACCAAGATTTCAAAAAAAGCAAGACAAAAAGGAAGAAGGAAATCACTGTAATTAAAGTAGCTTACACTGTTGAAGGTTAATTTGAACTTTGGCCAAAACCCTAATTAAATTGTTCTCTTTTCCATTAGGTTATTGTAGCTGAAAGGAGGTGGAGAAACTCCCTGCACCCTGAGGGCCACCGGGGCAGCCCTACCGTTGGATGAATCGTCGATCCTGATCTCCTCATGGCCTGAATAATGAGCCCTATTCTGATTGACCCTCTCTCCTTCAGCTTCCCTGTACTTGCTCAAATACCTCTTGAGAGACTGAGCATACTCATCAAACCCCAAACTCCCCAAAGCCCAGCAGATATCGTCTCCGTTGACGGTCTTCCTCTTCTCCTTGTGGCATTTATCAGATGCTTCGCCGGTCACAAAGCTGATGAACTCCGACACACATTCTTGCATGGTTTCTTTAGCTTCTTTGGAGATCTTGGCGTTGGGGGGGAGGATCTGCTTCATGATTCGGCCAACGTTGGCGATGGGGAGCAGACGATCCTGCTCCTTTATCAGCCCACCTTGATGATCATGATCATGATCATGATAGTCCTCTTGATCTCCTCCGGTTCGTGAGGAAGGAGCAGCATAAGAGTATGTGAACCCTGCACCATGAATGTCTGAAACTTTAGGGCCTATATTATTAAACATATTAATATGATCTATCTATAAAGAGAAACCTAAGATCCTCTAAGACACAGACACGTCGCCCACTTCCCACCCTCGCTTGCTTTATATAGACAAGCTTCCAAACATGGGCAACTCTGTTCTGAATTGCTTAACATGACTGAGAATATAATGATGTAATAAACAATTATATGTATTTAATATGCAAGTATTAGGTTATGCGAGAAATATATAACATCTTATATATTAGGGAAAATGGAAGCAACCTCCTTATAATATCGTAAATAAGCAAATTTCATTTTTATGGAAAAAAAATAGTGATTTATCTCCCTATATTTTTTAAAATACAACAATTTACCTCCTATGATTTTTAATATAAAGCAATTTACCTCTATATATAAGGAAATAAATTACTTCATTTTAAAAAGTAAGGGGGTAATTTGATATTTTTTTTCATAAGGGGGTAAGGTGCTCATTTTCAATATCATAGGGAGGTAAATAACTATTCACTCTCTCTATATATATTACTAGCTCCAAGAATTTGTCATGTATATATATATATATATATATATGATTTTCTAGATTTAGTCATGTAACTTTAAAATTTTATCAATTTTCCTTTTTTTTTGGTCAATTTGGCCCAAAAAAATTACATGTCACTTGCATATGACCCAATTGCAATTTTAATTCTGTAATTTAGAAAGCCTCGACAATTTTAGTTCTGTAACTTAGACGAGTTGACTTTTTTTTATCCTGCATGAGTTGATTTATAGAACAATTGCAATTTGAATTGAGTCAATGCAAGTCACATGTGATAAAATTGCCAAAATTATAAAGTCATAAAAATTAATTTATACATGCATCATCAAAAATATCATTCCCTCTAAATTACACGACTAAAATTATAATTTTTCGATTTACAAATTGATTTAAAATCTATCCATCAAATGAAACATAAAATCTGTCTCAAACAATAGATTAATTAAAGATTCGAAGCTATCTTCCTAACTAATGTTTTTCCTTTGAATTCCTGCAAGATCCTTCTCCCAACACACACACATGCTCGGTCGTATATATCCCGGATTAATTTATTATTCTTATCTCTTGCAGAATATCTCCAAATAATTTTTTTCTCCAATAATTAGTTCTATCCCAAAAATACGCAATGTACAATATTCATTGTTAAAATAATAATATTAAATGATTGTCTTTTTTCTTAATTTAAACATTTAGATGAAATAGTCATTTAACATAACATTATAATAAAAAATAAGAAGTTTATGTTTAAATTTTATTGCCACCCATTTATTAAAATAAAAAATAAGTTACTCGCGTGTAGAATTTGGACCTAAGGGAGGCGTACGTGTTCAAATAATAAAATTAATTTATGATTCTCATATCCAACGTTTAAGCTCCTGTATTAAATAATTCGCTTCTCTAATAACTTAAACTTATAGACGAAGAGGTCCTTGATTATACGTGTAGTTAAAATAATAATATTAAATATGTCTTCTCTTTATCTGAAGAGGACGTTTAATATAAATATGCATGTAAATTAAGATAATAATATTAAATAATTCTCTTTTCTAAATGATTTTTCATATCTAACAGCTCTTGTTTGGTTGGGGTGGGAAATGAGTATATAAGAAAAGTAAGTAAAAAGGGATGTATAAGAAAAAAAATAGGCGTTTTGTTACGGGGATTAGACGGATTAGGGGAAGTAAAATTGAATGTATATGAAACCTCTTTGGAGTCCAATTTTATTTCTGTCCAAAATTAGGAGGAAGAGTGAATATATAAACAAGAAAAATACAAAAAAGTACATAATTTTTCTTCATATTTATTTCTCTTTGCAGCTAATAACACCGGTACATAATCTTTGAGAAAGATAATTATATAAAACCTATTCCTATTCTTGTTTGATGAATATTTTTATTAATAAGCTTTAAAATTTTAGTAAATTAAAATTATTTTAGTACTGTATTAACTATTTATTTTCTAGTACAAAATGAAGAGAAATGGCTAACTGGTAAAATTTCAAAAAATAGAATTTTCTTCTCAATTCATTTTTTGGTAGCGAACAAGAGAATATATTTAAAATTTACTCGCATCCCAATCATACAAAATAATTTAAATAAATTAATATTCTTTCTCCCCCGCCCCTCACCATTTCACTTCCCCTTTCCCTTTCTTTCACGGAACCAAACGATTAAACTTTTAAATGAGGTGTCCGATCAACATTCATGCTATATATAATTAATTGCTCTCATCCTTTTCTCAACTTATATCGAAATAAAAATTCATTATTGAAATACAAATTCTTTCTCCCCAAAATTACCTTAATCACAAGTATAAAAATCTCAAGAATAAAGGACATGAAAATAAAAACTTAAATATTAAATTTTCCCAAGTAGCTCTCATCATGGTGTTGGTGTGGGCTGGGGGACAGAGTGGCAGGCAAGTTTTCTATTGATAGTAACTGAGTTAGGTCAGTTTTTTCTCAAGTATTCAAAGGATGATGAATATCTAAACCCATAAACGCTGCAAGAAAAGGACATACAACATTAATTTAACTACAATTATTAGTACATGGAAATGGTCCCATTCCCTCATTTTAATCTTAAGTGCTCTCAATTAGTTTAGTAATTAACGTTGTTAATTCTCACTTTGTGGGCTGCGTCACTACACGTGTGCCTGCTGCAAGCTACCAAACAAAACCTAAAAAGAACCAAATTCTGAGGATTAAAATTTGAAACCCTAATCATGTTGGATTACCTAATACCTACGCCTACTTAGGCCTGCTCATCTCACTCTAATCCATACTTTAATATATTTAATATTCATTTTCATGGGGACTACTCCAAGTAAGATTGACTTTGGACTCTTGTCCACAAAATCTAGATACATTCAAACTCATTCAAATTAAATGCAGTACAAAAAGTGCAAAGGGTTTTGACCACTTGCGGGTTTTAACTTTATCTTAAAAAATTAATTAGGATCAAGAAATTAAGAAATTTAAGACGAATTATCTAATGAATCCATTAAAAAGAATGAATTATTCGCTACCTTACAAATCTGTACGTACAACTTAAAAATTATGATAAATCGATACGGTATGTCTACCACGATCAATATAAAACTAGTACGAAAGCTTAATTTTGACCACTGTTAATCGACATTCAACATGATTTTAGTTATGATCAAAATATTTAGCATGATTATTAGATGCGATTAATGTTTTGGCCTCGCCTCCAGGTTGCACAGTTGTGATTAATTAGCAGTCGTCATAATATTTTTTATTTTTAACTATGATAACCATGAAAAATGTTATGTTTTTTCAAGTAGCCATAGAGATAGCTAGGTTTAGTTTTTAACATCAATGAATTTTTGTACAGGAAAAATTGCAATTTTAGTTCTATGACTGAGAGGATGACATTTCTAATTGTCTTACACGAATTGATTTTTACAATTTTCTATGACTAAAATTATGAAAATATTTTTACCATGGCAAATAACTTTTTCTTGGTGTAAAATTTATATTTTTATATCGGTTATATTTAACTGTGATCAATAAAAATTATTTACCACGATTTTTAGTCCATGGGTATTAAAATTGTAGCCATTAGTCATTATTTTTCTAGTGACATGATCAGTTAAATTATAATTTTAGTCATGTAAATCAATTTGTGCTCGTAGGATACAAAATACTATAATTCCTTAAATTAAGTAAAATTACTATTTCATTGAGTCATATGTGCAGATAACATGCAATTTGCCAACCAAATTGACTAAAAAAATAATTTAAATTATAAAAAATTTATAATTATAGAATTAAATTATGAAAATCAATTCATAGAGGATAAAAAATGTGAACCCCTGACTTAAAACTAAAATTGCATTTTTCCCATTTAGATGTAGATTTGAATTATGTTACCCATACGTGTGATCAGAGTATAATTAAATGACTAATTGTATCGATACGAGAAAAATGCAAGTAACTGCATGTGATATTATAGATGAACAAATTATTTTATATAGAAAAATAGTAAATTATTTTTTTATATTTATTAAAATGAAATAATTTAACTTTTTAGACGGGGAGGTAAATTGCTTGATTTTAAAAAACATAAGGAGCTGAATTGCTATTTCTTTTTTAGAAAGATAATTTGCTCATTTACAATATCACAAGATTTAAATTACTTTCAACCCATTCAATAAATATTAAAATATGTGGATAGTAATGAATGTCAATAAGGCCCAACTCAGTTGGCGAAGTTGGGACCACCATAAATGTGTAGGATGTTGTTCTACTGTTATAGTGGTGATAGTTAGATGTACTTTATATAATATTATTGATTAGGATATGATTGTTATAGTTATTTGTGTTACATTTGAATATTCAACATGAATGATTGTAATCGATTTATTTCAAATAATAATACCTCATCGCTTAGAAAAATTGAAATAAAATATGTGGATAGTATTTTGGTCTCATTCATTATGGATTACCACTTTTAGTCCCATAACTTATGAAAATGAGCACTTTTGAGCCCCATATACCTTTTTATCTATTATTTAATGATGTACGTCATGTGTCAAGCACATGGCCTTCAAGTATTTTTCACTGAAGGAAAAATTGATCCTTTTTCCAATAGTAATATATAAGTACTTCACTAGCCTAATTGATTTACTTGTGGAATATATGATTCTTTGTGTTGCTTCTATTTGGCTTCAACTTGTAGAAATATGGAAAGGATAAAATTCAATTTTTTGTGAGAAAAGAGATAAATCGCTATATTTTTCGCTCTAATTTCCTTTGAGATATATTTTTTCCCCTCAAATGTAGTTATGTTTTTCCTTTAAAATGCTCTCAAGCTAAAAAACAAGCCAATTTTCTCTCAAGCTAAAAATACTTAACGAGTACATACTAGGCACGTGCGTTACACCGTTAGATTGAAGTAAAAAAAGTGAATAAGATTAATAAAAAAGTGCTAATATTTATAAATTATGATAAGTGCTAATTCTATAACAAATAGAACCAAAAATAAAACAAATCTAACTTATGCGACCAAAAATATTATTTTCCGTATATAATAATTAACAGTATCGGGAGCATATGCAGTGCTTTTAAAAGAAATTTAAAGTTGGGCTTCTAGATATGGAAATCAAGGATGACATGAACACTGAGTACTCTAATCTATATATATATATAGATTAGGCACGCCAATTATTGGTGCAACTTATTTTGGAAGTCATAATCGTGATTATGACCGCTAAACCTTATTTAGACATCGGATTATGATCATGACATTGTCATTTATTTCAAGATCAAGTTTTAATAATTGTGAAACACATAATTAAGTTAATAATTAGTGTCGATAATTAGTGATTAATGGGAACGTTGAAGCAATTTTTAATTTTCATAAAAGGCTGAATATATATATATATAGAATGTTAATTCTCCCTTCTTTCTCGAAAGTAAAAATGAAATAGGTCAACAATAATTAGTGATTAAAAGGTCACATTTTAAAACCCAATTATGAGAAAATTGATGAACAAAATACTCTGTTTATTTTATCTAAAATAATTACTCCGTGTCAAGGCATGCAAGGAAGAACTATATTTTTTAGAGTAATTAATTAAAAATAAAAAAGAATTCAAGTTATAGAGTATAGAAATCAATAATTAATGCATATATAATCTAAAATTTAATATTATAATAGTCAATAAAAAAAATATTGTTGGATAAAAAAATAAATTTAAATTAAGTTACTGGCTAATTATTTATCTACATAAATTTATTCATTTTTTTAGATAAATAAGAAATAAAGATAACTTTTCAAGAAAAATATGATAAATCTTTGGGAAAAAGATGAATAGTTAAAGAATTATCTAAAATTAATTTGAAAAAAACATGGTCCAATCAATCTGCACACAAGATACTTACTTGAAAAATTATGTTTTAAAACTAATAAAAAAATATAATAATGAACTAAAATAATATTATAAGATAAAGAAACGATAAACTAATAAATACTCTAAAATTTAATGCAATAATAATCGATAATAAAGAAAAATACAAGTAGATATAAAAGTAAATAAGAATTATGTAACTAACTAATTTATATTTTAAAAAAAAATGTAAATCTCTTGAATAATGATAAAATATTGTCCACTTACTAAATTTAATTAAAATAAAAAAAAAATTATCCAAAAATAAACTTGCTAAATCTTCTGAATAAAGACAAACAGTAATAAATTTATCTAAATATAAATTATTTTCTTAAAAGAAACAATTGCTTATGTGGCAAAATAAAATACAAAAATGTCATCCAAATATTTTATGACTCTTAAAAACGACCTCAGTATTTTTATATTATTATATATAGATTCCTCCAATATATTTATTGATTATTCACAAATATAATCCAAGAATATATACACACATATGTGTGTGTAAAAGTGTGTTTCCCATAAATTAATGATCTTTTCCTATTGCCACTATATAGTTTAATCCCACAAGTGATCACTACCAATAATGTGATTCCAACATGACTTCCCCTTGTGATTTCGCTGTGCAAGTCACATGGAATGGTGTCTAAATTCTAATTATATCAATAATTAATTAGAGTGTTCTTACCAAGTAGGAAAAAAGTTTTAGGACCACAACTAGGGTAGGGCTTTATATGTCTAAACTTGTTTAAGTGGGTTTTTAAGGTAAAAAGAAGACATTAATGATAATGAGTTTTTACTAATCCCACTCATTAATCATAATTTTTCCATGTGCTGTGAAGTACGGTAGTTAATTATAAGAAGAGGTATAAAGATAGTACTCTTGTAACTTAATCAAATTAGTGATCAAAATTAACTAGTCCATATATATCTTGTACTCGGCACAAAGTTTTAACAAACATATGAGGTCTACATATCCTCCTAATCCTGGGCCAGAACAAAATTGGGCTACCTAAGCTATTGTTGTGTTCTCACAGCCTGCTTGAAATTGGACCACTTAGTAAGCATATTAATTTGTAAAGGAACTTGGCCTTGCACAAAAAACTAGAGTGATGTCTCCTCAAATTCTTTTTTTTTGGCCCCCTCAAAGTTTAAAGATAAAAACGTGGGCCTCCATTGAGCAGTCCAGTAGGTCAAATTCTGTTGGCTCATTAGCAACATAATAAGTCCATATTTTTGTATTATTTTTACTAACCTGACAGGCCTAGAAAATGAGACCACTCTAGCAGGTTGAGTCTGCATACATCAATGACGACACATCATACACGTCACTGATACCTTAATACACGTCATACTAAAAGATCTTCAACTAATTCCAAATAATCCAATTGGAATTAACTCCTTAAGCAACAAGTAACAGATGCCCGAGATTCTCAGACTGGCCTAGCAAGACCTCTTCAAACGGCCATAACTCTGTCCAGATAAATTCAAATCATAATTTTTTTGGAGGGTATTCAAAGGGAGCGGATCGGCCCGAGAAACCCGGTGGAAGCACGAAAAATAAAAGATTACCATAAATCAAACAATAAATCCCGATCAAAAGGTGTACCCTTGATCTTTTTCCTTAGTGTTCGGTGTACAAAATAAACATATAGGCCATACAAAAAATGCAAGAAAGACAATAAGCATAAATGGAAAAAGATTTACCCTCGTCGTCTTTTTTGTTTGGCTACAAGCCTTGTCTCCTTTTCGTTTTTGTTTTTGAATCCTTCCACAGCAAGATCTCGATTTAGAGATCCTTTCAAGAATGACACATCACCACTAAAGGGTGTGGAGATTTCTTGCTAGCAAAAACTCCAAAGAAGAGATGGATATCAAAATAATCGCTATGGATTAACGTGTTTTGGTCTCTCTTTTATTTCTCTTTGATCTCTAAAACAAAAAAACAAAAAAAAAAACCTAAAACATGGAGCATATGAGAGAAAGGCACGAAATTTAGGTGTTTGGAGAGACTTGTGCGTGTTGTGTATGTGGCTAAGGTTAGATGTAGTAATATATATGACCTATAGTCATACATACACAAGGAATCATAGCCCAATTAGGCTCCAAAACATCAACCTAACCTTAGCAACACCCTTGAGCACGAAATAAGCCTCCAAAATCAGCCAAAAAAAAAAAAAAAAGCTCTCCAAAATTGTCCTCCTTGACTTAGCGAAGGTCCAACCAAGGCCTTGGGCATGTATTTGATGGATCGGGCTTGACTAATTAAAATTAAATCAAGCCACGTCTTATGGATTTTAAATCAAATCTAGTTTAATTTGTAAACTTAACATTAAAATATCCTTTAATCTAATTAAATAATCCAAGCCTTTTATCATCTCTTTTTCAATTTATAAATTGGACCAAATCCAATAAAATTCTTAAAATTTTAATTAATCTAATTAATTAAATTTTAAGTCATCCATCCAATGGATTGATCTAAATAAATGATTCAATCATTTATTCTCTTCAAAGTTTAATTTAATCTAATTAAATTAATCTGACTCTTCTGGAATTAATTTTAAATCAATTTCATTCCATTATAGTAGTAGGGTGTGACTCTTTAAGTTCACCCTCAGCAAAACTTGGGCCTGTAAGACCAACACAATTGATTAAATCTAATTTAATTAATTCTTTTTTTATTATCCCATAATCGAAAATGGCCCGTTATCATGGGTAGCAGTCTAGCAACATTCCATGACACCAGAGACTATGTGAAATATAGTGTGAACACTTAAGCTCTGAGTCCATATGAGTACGGTCCTACTATCAACCGTCGTCCGACCTTAGTCTAGGGCATGTAATTGAGCATCGATTCCCATCCTTGACCAGACAACTATGCTTAATACTTGAGACGCGTTTATGAATACTGTAAGTGACATGATAGTTTATTATTATTATTTTTCATACTCTTTTAATTAAATACTAATAAATCTTATTTAATTTATTTTCAGAAACCTTTTAAAAGGTTCTCCAGAAGCATGCCACACAACCCTCGTTGGGGGACTCTGCCTCATCGACTGTCAGTGCCCACAATTGCAGGAGGACCAATTTGTGAGCCAAGGCTGTAGGGGAGGAAATGGGGTTGAGTCTTTGCAAAACGTACGCTGAATTTAGTTTTTTAATTAATTATAATTTATTTATTCAAAATAAATGCCTCTAGTTTTCAATTTATTCGCATATTAAAAATTTTAAAATAAAAAAAAAACAAAAATTAATTTTTCCATATTATATAAAAAATTAGGGACGGATTTTTTCCTTTGAAGTAAGTATTGGATCAAGATTCAAGTTCCACAAATATGATTACAGCCACTAATCTAGGAAATTTATGAGAATTGATGAGTTTCGCATGTTGTGGAATTGAGAAGTACTGAAACATGAGTTCTTGAGAGCTGAAGGACATGTTTGGGAACATGATTGAAACAGTAGCAATAGCCATCACAAATCCTAGTGAAAACATATTACCAAGCCAAACAAATTTTGCAAAACCCCACTGTTATTATTTGATAAGACAAGAAACGAGCAATGTTGTGTTAATCACATCTCCCCATGTCTCCTAACTTACTGAGTCATTATTCCTCTGACTATGGCCCCACTCTATGCTGCCTAAATTCTACTCTTTTTTTTTTTTTTCCCTTCCTAATACGAGGAGGATCAGTACTGGTTCTCTAACTATTTTTTAAAAAATTCAAATTCATGACAAAAGTTATATGTATAAGATGTTCTTACTAACAGGCCACCTTGTCTTGTCTAAATTCCACTCTTATTCAACACACATTACTTCATTGTTTTTTTTTTTTTTTGAGAAAAATAAAACAACAACGATAAATCCAGTTATAGTAAAATTTCAATCAATATCTAACATATTTATTCGTAATCATTAAATTAAAGATACTGTTGAATAAGATAAATATTCATATGTTAGTAAGAGTTAATTATAAATAGGATATATATAAGCTTAATTATATTTATTGCTATATATACAAAAAGATGGCAAAATAAGAACATCAAATATAAGAGTCGCAAATCCCAGAATTTTTTTTTTTTTTTTTGTAATTACAAGACTTCAGTCATCGAATTTTTCAATATGGCTGGAATTTACTAATATGTACAAAATTTAAAACTTTTTTAAATTAGAAAAAAGGTAATTGTGAATATTTTTAGAAACACCTTACCACTCAAGCGTTGACATAAAAAATTTACATAAAATAAATTTTGAATTTATATTATGTATATAAATATAAATTATAAAAATAAAATTATATTGTAATATAGATTTTTAAAAAAATACCCTCCCAACACCCCCTCCCCCTCCCCCAAAAGGGGGCGACTACCTCAACAGAGAGGGGTGATGTCGTTTGCCTCCCTCTGCACGATTGACTGACCGACATTGTCATCGCCTTCGCCACACCTCCCCCCTGCTTGGGTTGGGCGGCAGCGAGGGATGGATGGGGAGGAGGAACGACAGTTGTGCATTTATTATATTTTTTATATTTTATTTATTTTTATGTAATTTAATAATTTTATGTATTTATATTTATTTTGTTCTAATAATGATTGTTTCTTAACTGATCATACTGATGTATTGAGTTATAGATTTTATTGTATTTTATAATATATTTTAAAGTATATAAAAGTACTTATTATAGGGAAGCCGTGCTCCGAATAAGTTGGGGAAAGATATAAAAAAAAAAGTTTAGTTGGTAAAAAAATCCAAATAAAAAAGAGATTTAATGTAATTTGTCCCCTGTAATATTGTAAATGAGTAAATTATTCTCATATAAAAAAAGAATATAGCAAGTAACCCCAATGTTTTTTAAATAATGCAACTTACCTCCCTGGCTAGGAAGGTAAAATTACTTCATTTTAAAAAAATATAGAGGTGTAAATTGCTGCATTTTAAAAACACAAAGACGGTAAATTACTAATATTTTTTTTCATAGGGAGGTAATTACTCGTTTGCAAGGAGGGTAAATTGCATTTTTCCAATAGAAAAGTATTGTTTCTCTCTCTCGTTTTTTTTTTTTTTTTTCATTTCATTGTTTATGGGGTAAACATTGGCGTAAATGAGTAAATTATTCTCATATAAAAAAAGAATATAGCAAGTAACCCCAATGTTTTTTAAATAATGCAACTTACCTCCCTGGCTAGGAAGGTAAAATTACTTCATTTTAAAAAAATATAGAGGTGTAAATTGCTGCATTTTAAAAACACAAAGACGGTAAATTACTAATATTTTTTTTCATTTCATAGAGATTACTCGTTTGCAAGGAGGGTAAATTGCATTTTTCCAATAGAAAAGTATTGTTTCTCTCTCTCGTTTTTTTTTTTTTTTTCATGTCATTGTTTATGGGGTAAACATTGGCGTAAATGAGTAAATTATTCTCATATAAAAAAAGAATATAGCAAGTAACCCCAATGTTTTTTAAATAATGCAACTTACCTCCCTGGCTAGGAAGGTAAAATTACTTCATTTTAAAAAAATATAGAGGTGTAAATTGCTGCATTTTAAAAACACAAAGACGGTAAATTACTAATATTTTTTTTCATAGGGAGGTAATTACTCGTTTGCAAGGAGGGTAAATTGCATTTTTCCAATAGAAAAGTATTGTTTCTCTCTCTCGTTTTTTTTTTTTTTTTTTCATGTCATTGTTTATGGGGTAAATTGCATAAATCCCCCTGTGTTTTAATTTTTTAGCCAAAAACTCCCTGTGTTAATTTTATAGGCAAAATGACCTTGTGTTTTTTAAAATAATGCACACTCTCCCCTTCCGTTAATTAGGGTTAACTGTGTTAAATTTTTCAAGTAATTAACCGTTATGCCCTTGTAACAATAGTCAATGATCTTCACTAGAGAAGAATAAAATATCCAAATTTTAAATTATTTTAAATATATATATTATATTATATATGTATATATATGTGGACATTTATATATGTATATTTATACATATATATATAGTTATACATAATCTAGATATATATTATAAGGCCGTGGCTGTCTTTGTGGGCAGCGACACCGTCTCTGGCCATATCCACGACGGCGAGGTGGGGGAAGGCGGCAACACTAGCCGAAAGGGGAGGGGGGAGATGGTAGTTTTCCATTATTTTTTATAGTGTTTTGTTTTATATAAATATATGCACATAAAATAAATCTGAATTTGAAATTTTTATTTTTTGAAAAATAAGTAAAATTAATTTAATTTTTCAAAATTTAAAATTTATAAAAGAACTATTAAATTTTTATTTTTAAAATGCAGTAATTATAATTAAATATTATTTATAAATAATATAATTTATTGAAATATATTTAAATTAAATAATAATTTAATTTTGTTGTTAATATATTTGTTATAATCTATTTTTATTTATATTCATACAAACATTTAAACTTTAAAAGTTAATTTTAGTATATTAAATTTTGTATTGTGATTTGTTAATTTAAAATTTTAATTAAAAATTATATATTAGGTATTTTAATATTTAGTTAATATATTTTATAAATAAATGTAATTAATGTTGAAAAGTGTTAAAAAAAAAAAAAAAGAAATCCATCTCATTTTAGGAGTGTTAAATGCACTCTCCATTAATTTCTAACAAAGAGGGGTATTTTGCCGCTATTTAAATAACATAAGATTTTTTTGTCTATAAATAACACAGGGGGTTTCGCGCTATTTTTCTAAAACACAAGAGGGTGTTATGCAATTTACCCTTTTTATGCGGCAGAGAATTTTTCCATCAAAGTACTTATGCAACAGAAAATAAAAAAAAAAAGAAAATATCCAATCATCTTTTTTTCTCAATTAAAAAACCACTAAATTTATACACATCAGCAAATTCCAATCATTTTTAAAAATTCGATGACCGAAGTGCTGCAATTACTAAAACAAAATTTAATTCTGAATTACTATTCGCCACCTTTATATTTACAGTCTTTATTTTATGGGCTCTTTATATACGTAACAGTAAATACAGTTAAGTCTATGTAAATGGGTGTTATGATTAGATGAGCTGCATTTTCTGATTGTTTATAACTTTTTCGTAGTCTCAAGAATGGTGTTATATGCTTTAATATGAATCACGCATGCGCAATAAAAATGGCCCACCATCAATTGATGATGCCTTTGTGTGTGACTATGTGTGGTGTAAACCTTTTATAGCTTCATCGTCTGTTCTATTCCCCCCCCCCCCCCCGCCCTTTTAACCTTATTATTTGGAAATGAAGTGCATCAAAAACAAATTGCAGAAACATCATTATTCATTCATTATTACAGTAATAACTGAACTCAATAAATTGAACAGGCCGCCTACTTATACAGTTTAAATACTGGGAATAAGTCGAGAAAAATCAATTATTTTGCATAGTGTACTTTTCATATTCCTTCCTGCCCCAAATGACTTTTTAAGGTAATTGTAATAATTTGGATTCAATGAATAAGTAATTGGTCCAATGATAAATAAGTCGTCGACCCACAAAGCAAATTCTCGTAAATGTGCTTAACGGGAAATTCTAGACAGAATCGACTCGGCTAAATTTAATACAATAGCTAGTGCAATATATTTTTCGTGTAATTGGTGTACAGTTCTGAAAAAAAAACCAATCACATAAAAATTATGATACACTTGTATTGTGATTGATTTGGTTTGATTAAATTTAGGTGAGTAAGAATTTTCGTGTGTTTAACCTTATTACTCCAATATTCTGCAGTATATGCGGCATTGAATTGCTTGGAAAAGATCGAGATTTGGGGAGGGAAAACTTACTTTAGGTGGTGTTTGGACCTACACATGCAAATCAGGTAGCGTTTATAAGATCTTTCATTAATTTAAATAGATAATGTCATTTTTATATAGGAAAAAATGTAATTTAACATCTTGTGATATTGTAAAAATATATAAATTATTCCCTTATAAAAAAATTAATAATTTATCCCTCTGTATTTTTTAAAATGGAACGATTTATCCCTCTATATTTTTAAAATTAAGCAATTTACATCCCTAGATTAAATAGGGGAATAAATGGCTTCATTTTAAAAAACATAGGGGGTAAATAGTTATGTTTTTTATAGAGGAATAATTTGCTCATTTGTAATATCACAGGGGGTAAATTGCATTAAACTCTTTTAATATACATGAATATGCGTCAAATACAAGTTACCCCCTGTGTTAATGAAAAATTACAAAAGAAAACCATTCAAAAAAAAATAAAGTGTAATTTACAGATTGCGATTTAAAAAACGATGTAATTTACCTCTTTCAGTTTTTAGTGTCACGGTGTCACGGGGGGGGGGGTTTTTTTCATACGGACATTTTTGTACTTTTCCATTAACACAGGAGGTAAATTATATTTAACCCACATAAACATACCTGTATTAACTGAAATAAAAGATGCAATAAGCAAGCAAACTAAATTTAACATAGTAGTTCGGTATGTTGGGAAATTCTTACTCAAATCAGGCTCAGTCGAATCAAACGAATCACAAAGCAAGTGTAATACTCTTGTCTTATGATTGACCGTTTTTCCTAAAATATAAATCAATCACACGAAAAATATATTATACTTATTATATAATTAATTCAAATCCGACGAAATTCGATCCCCGTTAGAATTTCCCATGCTAATCCAACTCATCTTTGCTTTCCGCTTTAATTAGCTTTACACATAATTCATGTATTTCTTTACAAACTAACAATAATCTGTGCAAGTGGTTGCTTTCACCAGCCATGATTACAAACCCCAAAAGCACCACATCCTTGACGGCTCCTGTGATTTTTCCCAAGAACAACACCACAGTAGGCACCTCAACCATTTAAAAAACTTAAAACAGGTTATTCACCGAAAAGGTTTGACACCAATGCAGACGTGTTCCTGACTTAATTTAAGCCCCTGCTTTTTTTAATCTTGCATGTCTTCATCTGTTGCTGAACTTGTTGTCCTCTTCAGTGTGTGTGTGTGTGTGTGAAAAAGTCATGCCAATGCAAGAGAAGTTCTGCCAATGAGACTTTAGAAAGGCGGGTTCTTGTTCTAGTTCTTAAAAGATCGCTTTTTTCTGGGATTTTCAGCTTATTTGTATCTACAAAAAAGGTGAGGATTGTAGCTTATTGAAGACAATGGGAGTTGTTACAGTTGCTGAACTGAAGCCAAACATATCAGGGAAGAGGCCTTTTCGTCCCGGTTCAAGTGCAAGACCTGTCAATGAATGGTAAAAACTTTTCTATCTTTTTATAGTTTACCACTGATCCCGATTCATGATAGTTAACAGCGGCGTGTTTGGTTACCAGAACAAATCAATGATGCTTCATGTAATGGGGTTGTGCCTGTTTAATCATGAAGGCATAAGTATTGAATTGCATTGTTTCTGGTTTTGAACTGTCCATGTGGAAATTGGGTTCATAATTTCTCTTCCAGGTTTTTCATCAATGCCCGGATGGCCCACGAATCAGGTGAACTGGTCGGCTGTTATATCTCTGTTCTACATTAGTTATTACACAACATTACCAGCTTGCAAGTTTCTTTCTGCTTGAGAGCAGAAATCCCACTTGAAAAGGACCGAGTGATGGCTTGTTCTTGAAATTTCAGAATCAATCGTTTTCTAGTGTAATTCCAGGTTCTGATCATATTCTGTGTATAATTCCGTGAAAAACTCAATTAATATAAGGCTCTCCAAGGAAAATATGATAGTACATCTGTCTCATGGCTGGCAGCCCTGAACTGACAGATCAAACTCCGAATGTACTGAAAATTCGCCATCAGTCCTGGATGATGCCCGAGTTAATCTAAGTTTCTAGTACGTTTAATTTTGCATGTGCGATGTCATGAAATTTGATACTGGTTAGTGGTCAATAATGCCTGTTCTCTGTTTGTGTACAGAACAATCACTGAAATCAGGTTGAGGCCCCCCCAGGCTTCTTGTTCCCTGTCGAATACAACAAAACTGAACACTGTATGAAAAATGCATTTGGAAGGAGACATATAAGTAAATCTTTGCTTGTGTATATACGATTCAGTAACAAACCTTGAAAATACCAGCCTTATCATCAAAGCAGGATAGATTGAACTTCATACCCCACTCGGGTTGTTATCTTTATTTCATGTCTTATGTTTCGTACTGGGCCATCAATATAATAGTGCAAGAATCCTTGACACCAAGTTGAGTGACATAGATCAGAGGTTTCAAGACTTCATCTTGTTCGAGTCTGAGTAGGGTTATCGATATCATGGGGATTCTTGTGTAGGAAACTGAAGCTGATTATTTTCTGTTTTCTTGTTTGTTGGTTATGAATGGCAATTGCCAATTTGATCGTATTCTGTGGCGCAGGCCAATATCTGATGTTTCCAGTGACCTGACTGTTGAAGTTGGAACGGCAAGCTTTGCACTACACAAAGTAAGAACAGTTTGGATTTTGTATTTCTTGACAGATTTCTTGCATTTTACATAAACCAATTTAGAAAAACATGGTACTGAAGATCAGAAAAACTTGATTATCTAAATGAATTTCTTGTGCAGTTCCCTCTAGTTTCACGAAGTGGAAGAATACGAAAACTATTGCTTGAAACAAAAGATCCCAAAGTATCAAGGTTGAATCTTGCTGGTGTTCCTGGTGGCTCTCAGGCATTTGAGCTGGCTGCAAAGTTCTGTTATGGGGTTAACATTGAGATTACAACATCAAACGTCGCTATGCTTCGTTGTGCAGCTCATTTTCTTGAAATGACCGAGGAATTTTCTGAGAAGAATCTTGAATCTAGGACTGAAGTATACCTCAAGGAAAATGTGTTCCCAAACATACCCAACTCAATCTCCGTTCTTCATCATTGCGAAAGTCTGTTGCCAATAGCAGAAGAGATTAATCTTGTTAGCCGGATGATCAATGGGATCGCAGACACTGCATGTAAAGAACAGTTAACTTCAGGGTTGTCCAAGCTGGAGCATAACTTCCCTTCAGAACAAGTTCATGGCCCTGATGCAGAAACGGCTTGGGATTGGTGGGGAAAATCGCTCGTTTTGCTGAATCTGGATTCATTTCAAAGGGTTCTGTCAGCATTCAAGACAAAGGGCCTGAAACAGGATATAATCAGCAGAATTCTGATAAATTATGCCCAAAACTCCCTTCAAGGCCTTGTAGTCAGAGACCCTCAACTGCTGAAAGGAAATTCCTCTGATCTTGATCTGCTGAAAAAACAAAAAGTCACCATCGAGACGATCGTTAGCTTACTACCGACGCAGTCAAGAAAAAGCGCTGTTCCAATAGCATTTCTTTCAAGTTTGCTGAAATCTGCAATTGCAGCATCAACATCCACATCATGCAGATCTGATCTTGAGCGACGGATCAGCCTGCAGTTGGACCAAGCAATTCTTGAAGACATTCTGATTCCAGTATATTCACATGGAAACAACCACAGCCCTCTGTATGAAACAGATTCAGTCCTGAGGATTTTCTCCATGTTCTTAAATCTGGACGAGGACGATGAAGAGGATAATCAGTTCACAAGGGATGAAAATGAGATGGTCTACGACTTTGACAGCCCTGGATCACCGAAACAGAGCTCAATTCTTAAGGTTTCCAAACTTTTGGATAATTATCTTTCAGAGGTTGCACTAGATTCAAACTTGACTCCATCAAAGTTCATAGCCCTTGCAGAGTTACTCCCGGACCATGCTCGTGTGGTTCACGATGGGCTTTACCGAGCTGTAGATATTTTTCTCAAGGTGAGCAACTATATTAATTAATCTTGTTTCAAAAACAAGAGAACTTTCTCTTTCACACGGAGACACTTGCTGAAAATCATCATTTTCTTAAATGAATTCACAGGTTCATCCCAACCTAAAGGACACAGAACGTTACCGGCTATGCAAAACTATCGACTGCCAAAAACTTTCTCAAGAAGCCTGCAGCCATGCAGCCCAGAACGAACGATTACCAGTGCAGATGGCCGTTCAAGTTCTATACTTTGAACAAATCAGGTTGAGAAATGCCATGAATGGGGTTGGGGGGCACAATCAATTTTTCTTTGGCTCAATAAACGGGCAATTCCCTCATCGTTCAGGGAGCGGAGTAGGCAGCGGATGCATCTCGCCACGAGACAACTATGCATCAGTTAGAAGGGAAAATCGGGAACTAAAACTTGAAGTAGCCCGAATGAGGATGAGGCTAACTGATCTTGAAAAAGACCACGTCTCCATGAAACAGGAGCTGGTGAGATCACACCCCGCCAACAAGTTATTCAAGTCATTTACGAAAAAATTAAGCAAGCTCAATCTGTTTTTCCGGATTAAAGACATAAAGACTATAGGGGGCAAGCCTAATTCTGAAAGCCGGTTCACTTTTCAGAAGAGGAGGCGTCATTCGGTTTCATGATTACCACCTCGTCCACTGCATGTAAATAGAACTGAATGCATAGGATCATTGTTGTGTGTTTGTGTGATTTTGAGGTCTGTACGCAGTATGCTGATGAGCTTTTCGGTACTGTTTTCTGTTGTGAAGTGAGCATGCTTGCCTGTCTATTTGATGCATTCTTCAAAAGTAAAGAATCAAACACCTTTATAGTTCACTCCTAACTTAAAACACATTCCAAATCTACATTAGTTCAGCCTGACCATAATCACAACAATTTGATCATAACTTGATCATTCACTGAGAGTTCTAATAAATTTTATGCAGAACCAGGATAAATCACCCAAGATCCCCCTCAACCGATGTCTTGCAACATCATTGCTACTGTAAGATTACAAGTTTACAGTGGTAAAAATTCGAGGGATCTATATTGGTAAGCTTTCATGCATTAGATGAAGCTTTCCAACGTCCGACTCTTTTATTTTTGGTCGAAAATAGAGTACCTTATTTTGTATTATTTGAGGAAAACTGCTAATCAAAAGATACAAAAAGAACATTATTACATTATATAATCAGGATCAGTCATCAAGCTCGATGCATAAAAACATGCTTAATGACTGACTGACTATTCACTGTTAGAGCTTCTTCACTACTCTCTTGATCAGCCAACTTATATCTATTTTCTCATCTGCTTTTTCTGCTAACATTAATAATTAGTTCAGTGGAATTACTTAACTATAAGTATATATATTCATGAAATCCTATTTATATCCAGATAGCTTTAGCCTTCTTGAGCAGTGGGACTAGCTTGCCTTTGACATGAAGGCTCATGACCTCATTGTCACCTCCAACCAATTCTTGGCCGATGAAAACGACCGGAAAGCTCAGCCTCCGCCCTGAGTCGGCCATGAGGGCCTTCTCCACCTGCTGCCCGTCCGGCAGTTCATCCAGCTCGTAAACGGTGGGGTTTGCACCAAAGCTGGATATCAGTGTTTTGATGGTGTGACACATGCAGCAAGTGCTCTTGCTGAATATCACCACGGGCTTGTCCGCCGTCAACTTCTCCACCGTGTCCATTTGCTGTGGCGGAAACCGAATTGAGTTGGCCGTGCAAATGCTGATCAAAGTAATGTACGTAGGTGGATTGAATTGTATATATGTTTGTGTTTGCGAAACTTGTTCACTTGTGGAGTTTATATATAGTAGGAGAGGGTGGCGACAAGAATAAGCGTAAAAGAATTGTTCCAAGAGATATTTCTTTTCAGATGCTCGTATACAATAACTAGTTATTCTTAGAACGTTTCGAAAACTTAAATTTTTCATACAATTACGATCATCTATATATATAAAATAAAATTTACAAAAGTTTATCATACATAATTGATTGGGATTGTTTAAAATCAGACGGACGAGACATTACCATAAATAATATGATATATAATAAGTATTACATAGCTGCTGAATGCATGTGTGGCTATGTATTTGCTTTTTACATTGCACACAAGTTGTACTATTAGCCAACAATAGTGAAAGAAAAGATAAAGTTGGGTATCAAGAAATCAATTCTTTGTTCATTCCAGAACCCTCCCTTATATATGGCCCAATGTCTATCTATACGCCAAATACTAAACCATGAGGTTGGATATGTGGCCCCTTTCTTGAGGTGTGGTTTGTGAGGATTCTTGCTCAGGTGTACATATCAGAGGGTTGATGGGGCATCACTTCATCTTGTGCCCTTCTCTTCTCCGTTAACGCAAGATTCCCTTCTCGCATCCGGACAAGGATTTGGCCCTCAAAATTGCTTCTTAAAAATTGTAATTCACGCTCTAAATGTATACGTAAATAGGCTATCTTCTCTCTTCTTGTCCCCAGCCAATGATTTTGGCCTCAATATCTCTTTTTAAAGGTTTTAATTCCCATTCTGGGTATATACGTAAATGGGCTGTCTTCCCTTCTCGTTCCCAGGGAATGATTTGGGCCTCAAAATCTCCTCTTAAAGGTTTTAATTCTCATTCTGGGTGTAAGTGCAAATAGACCACCTTTTCCTTTTTCATTCCCAGACTACGGTTTGAGCTTCAAAATCTCTTCTTAAAGGTTTTAATTCTCATTCTGGGTGTATATGTAAATAGGCTACCTTTTCCTTTTTCATCCCCTGACAACGGTTTGGGCCTCAATCTCTTTCTAAAGATTTTAGTTCACATCCGGGGCGTATGCATAAATAAGCTACCTTTTCCCTTCTCGTCCCTCGAACAATAGTTTGGGTTTCAAAATCTCTTTTTAAAGGTTTTAGTTCACATTTAGAATGTATACGTAGATAAACTACTTTCTCCCTTTTTTGGTAAGAAAACTGAACTATCTAAAGAGGCAAATAAATATAACATCTAAATGATTTTTAGCACTGTTCTCACATTTCAAACCCCAAGTATGAATATTAAACACAAAATTATTGTATTTTTTCGATCAAACAGAAAAGATTGTCGTTCCAGAACTCCGAGCCTAAACCCTAAAGAATACTTGAGAATACAGAAATGGAATTTCAAGAAGCCTTCTAATTAAGACAAATATGTTGGAATTTATTTAACTTTCATATTTTTAATCAGATTTTTATCAATTTTTGGAGTTTAATGCAATTTACCTCCTGTGATATTAGAAACGAACAAATTACTCCCTTATGAAAACATCACATAGAATTGCTCGCATTTTTTCCTTAATTTTTGAGATGATTAAGGGGAAAACAAATTGTGTGGTAAACAAATGAAAGGAGGAAGCATTTCTTGGAACAAGGGCGTCATTGTAATTTACTCTTAGTCCGTACATACACATGAAGATACCTCAAGGACATGGCCGTTTGCAGCAATTACCATATTCTCCACTTCCCATCGAATAATTGGTCATTATTGTCCTAAATTGAACACACCTATCATCATTTGAAAAGGGCATCTTTCTTGCATCAAATCTCTGGCTATCGTGTCGCTACAAAATTGAGATGACTGCAGATCCATAAAAACGCAGCTGCATCATCATCGCTTCTATCCCAACTCTACTTTATTTTATTTTATATTTAACTTCATAAATATATTTTATGTACGTAAAACTTTTATTATATGTGTCCGTTATCTATACTAATAAGTTCGGCACATTTTATGTATGTACGTATTTTTTATAAGTATCTAAAATAAAATATTTTTGAATTATATTTTTTATTTTTTATAGAGTTAAAAATTACCTATAATATATATAAAATAAAAATAAATGAGAAAAAAATAACTACCAGAAGGTAGTTATGGAAAATCATAATGAGTGGGAAAATTTAAACTAATTTTTTAATTTAAAAAAAATAAAAATTAACATACCAATAAATTGAAGATACCCATAGGGTGCTCTTCAATTATATATAGTACAGATATTTAAGAAAATATTTTATATACATAATGTGGATAAATAAAATGTTGGGATAATTACACTGTTCGTTCCTGAAATTTGGTGTATATATTACACGTAAACCGTTAAATTGCATCTAGTATTTCTAATGTTTGTTTCTGTCCAATAAATAGATCCCTCTGTTATTCAAAATTCATCGAATTTGTTGACATCAATAAAAAAGATGAACGAAATTCATGTTTACCCAAATCGGCTTATTACTCACGTATTACAGGTCAAATAAATTTTTGCTGGCCAAAATACCCTTATAAGGCTGAAGATATACCTCCTTGCATTCATTATCATGTCAAGATTTGGTCAAAAAAGATTTGTTTCATTCGCAATATGTTATTAGTAAGTCAATCGGGATAACTTGGATTTTCATTCAAATTTTTCGTTAATATCAGTAAATTCGATAAATTTTGACTGACAAAGAGGTCTATTTATTAGACAGGAATATGATGGGTATTAGATGTAATTTTTCAAAAAGTAGAATATTTACATGTAATTACACCAAACAATAGAGGAGGGGATAGTATAATTATCTTTAAAATATAAGACAAAATATCGATTTAAAATAGAATATTCAAAGTTATTACACAGTAAATGATCTGGCGTGCACTTGTGCATTATAATTAGAGCCTCTATTCAGTGAAGGTTATAAATCGTGCGAATAATCTGGTTTTGATTTGCTGTCAATATATAGAATGAAATCCAAGACCGTCCAAGGTGAATAAAGAAGTCGTACTTTTTATTGGAATTCAAATAGCGACTTTGCCTAGGATTTATACCTCTTGAGGAGGCTATAGATTCACGACAGACTGATTAATACGATGATTACACGTGGGAGAATTAATCTTTTTAGCCCATTGACAAAGTTAGTGGAGGCTCTAATGGTGGGGAGAAGGATTAAAGTCGCATTCTTGAAGATTATGTGTGTTCATGCATGTCACCTTCCCTTTCGTATAGTGCTAATCTCTCGTGCGACTTTCTTCCATCTCCAAAGAGTTTAAAGTTTACACCAACTCCAATCAACCAATTTCAAGCTAATATTTAAATCATTTTTTTCATAAAAGACCTAAATACTATATGCGAAAAATAATGAAATACGCACGACTCCATATATACAATTCAGTGCTCTAAAACATAAGCGTGATCGTAATTTCACATTAATTTTTAATTAAAAATTGAGAAATTCTAATATAAATAGGATCAAACTACATTCACAAAAAACTGCAAAGCAATTGAATTTACACCAATCGTACAATCAGACCCATACATACTTATATAGAGAAAAAATAATCAACGTAAATAAAAATATTATTACCCTTGACAAGTAACTAAATAATATTGTGTAGTTAAATTAAATTTACATGAGGAATTTATGAAAATTGAAACTTTATTTGTTGGGATAATCAGAAATCTATTGAGCATCAAGAACCATTTTTTCTTTTATATCTTTTGGTATAAATGCCACTTTTCACCTTTTTTTTTTAATTTTCCTCCTATGGTGATAACGTTGAACTTATGGGTATATCCATATTAAAGGAATATTGTGAATATTTTGGAGGTGGCAAATAAAGCACGTAGCAAGGCATGCAGCTTCCAGAGACAAAAAGATGGTGTATTCTACCTTTTAACTTGGGACCAGTTTACATTAACTGGCTCAAGGTAGAGTGAAGGGGCAGTACTAGATTTTGATGAACCTACACATTTTCATCTACTTGTAAAATTTTCAGCCATAATGCATGTGATGTATATTTGTGTATCAGTATTTGGAGATATCTCTAATTGTACGATTTCATGTTGAAATATTGATTTGAAGGCGATTGAGTGGTCATTACGAATCCATACGTATAGGGTAGACTTGTTAATGGGAGGGCTGTATCCAATCCTGAAACCATTATAATAGTTAATATCCAAATTCAGACCCAATACCTTTATATTATACTAGAGCCCGAGACACATATGCATTGAAATAAGTATTTGGGTATGAGTAGAGTTTGTATCGTAAAATACTCGTGAGTATAGGTATCAAATGGGTAAATTACACTCTAAAATTTCATATTTATCTAATTAACTTAACATTGAATTTATCAATTTTTATAATCAATCACCTAGACTTATTTGTTATATAAAATTCTTAATTTTTTTTCATGGTTTATTAATTTTTTTATGATTTGATATTTTGACAAAAAAATTGCCAAAGTTTTTCATCTTTATTTTCATAGTGAGAATACTTCAAATGAAGTTTACCATAACACTCATTTGAACATAATGTGATAGTTTCGAAAAAAAAATTAAATTAATTAACAATAGAAACTGATAAAGTTTATTCCAAAATTAAAAATATATTTTCGTACTTTTTTTCGTTCCTATCTCAAATTTATGTTGATTGTGTAATTAATTAATAACGGTCTATTATTTAAACAAAAACAAAATCATATTTGAATAGCTTTTAATTTATTTGATAACTACACAAATTGTCACGATTTTATAGTAGTTTAATTCTCCTTTTTGAGCCAAAATACTCCTGATCTTGTGTTGCTTATTCAGCTAAAAGTGATAATATGAGATGAAAATGGCAAAAATCAAGCCAAAAATGGATATTAAGAACATCAAAAAGGGAAAAGGAGATTCCAATGCAATTTTGCGGGGTTGACTAAACGTGCCCACGTTTAGTGATTTGGTCAATACGGATGAAGAAAGGAAAGACGTGATTTTCGCAAGAGAAAAAAATGAATGATGTGCTTAAATTTGGAAAGGACTCTTTTAAATATGTTATTTATGATCTATTTACATTTTTAGAACTAATCATGTACTTATCCCCCTTCGTCTAGATTCGTAGGAGACTTTTATTATAAAAAAGGGGTTCTCTCCATTTGTAGGACACAACTTTGAATTGAATAGAATACTTTATTTTCAATAGTTTACTTTACCTTCATACTCTCTCTTTTAGTTTTAATTTGTTGCCGGGGTTAATGGAATTCCATTTCTTAGTGTATTCTTCCATTAACATGTCCGGCTAAATTTTTTATTTTCTAGTTAAAGTATGGTGATTGCTTAATTCGTAACTTGTTGTGAGATCTAATCTGCTCTTTTTACACTTGTTAAATGAATATTCATGTTATTCTCTGTGCTTTTATTACAAACTTCTGATTTATGAATAATTCGATCGGTTGTTCATTACCAAAAAGGTTTGCTTAGTTAATTGAACTTTACAAATCCATATAATGTTTGCAACGTAGCATAATTAATTATGTCAAAGTAGTTAGTTATGTTATGGTGAATGTATGATCTCATTTAAAAGAGTTATTCTCGTAGGAATTTGTTAATTAGAATCAGACGTTTTTAGTTCTTAAAGCTGTTAATAGATTAAATTTTGTAGACGTTCCCAGGATTGTCTGTTAATTAGGGATCTAGCCAACGGTCGTACCTTGGTTGACGAAAAGGTAAGGAAAGGTAAGGTTGTTAAGTCGTACCAACAACCATAACTGATTTATTTGTTTATACAAGTGTTATTTTTGCATCAATGAACAACTCATAAGAATCAAGCATGATCCCGACCTTAACCGAAAAAGCTTTGTCTCATATTCTCGCCAGGTAATTTTAATTGTTTTCTAGTTTATTTAGTTTTTTTTTAATTATTTCTTTCTATCATCATACATCCCCCATTATTTTCTATTTCTTTTAAAGAAATCAACTTAAACCAGTCTACGTGGAATCGACCATACTCCCACTTTCACAAATGTTGTAGGAATTATTTTTTGTGGTTTCGGCACCCATCATTATTTAATCGATAGCAAGTTCATGAAATATTTTAATAAATTAATTTAATAATATGTTCTTATAATATCGATCATTAAAAAAATAAAACATATATAATTGCTTCATTTATTTAAAATGCGTGAGACATACATGAACCCTATTATTTCGGGTCGAACATGAATAAAACCCAACAAGTAGGATATATACATCGACCCAATTTAATATAATATGGATAAAATTCAACATATAGGATATATAAATAATAACTACAGGTAGAATTCTAATATCGTATAAGTAATATGTATAGGTATTTATTGAGATGGAATTCGAATAAAATAATACCCACATATTCACAGAATTAATACCGTGATGCCGGCCCAAATAAAAGAGACACAAATGATGGGCTGTTATGATATGAATAAAAGATTTGAAACATTTCTGAATTTTCAAGATTTTAAGATAGTTCCTACATCATTATGGTACCTTATTTATTACTACCATAATATCCCCCGTAATTATAAATATTATCATATTTTTATCACTTCTAAATATATAAAGATATGTTATATATTAGTGACCGCATTACTATATATGATAGTGAAAATTAATTTACAAAAAATATTGAATAGTAATTTATTAAGTTTATTTATTGAATATTTTGAAAATAATTCTATAATATATGTTTTCCTTTAGACGTCGAGAAAAATTATTTTATAAGTTTTTAAATGCTATATATATATATATGCATATTTAAATTAATATATCTTTAGAAAAAATAAAAAATACTAAGTTGATATTTATGTGTCTCGGTATCACATGCGTGATGTTTTCAAACTATAAGATCTTGATGTTGTTGATTTTGTGCGATTTGTTTATAATTATATTTTAAATTTATTTACTTACTTTTACAAAAAAAAATTAAAATATATAAAACAAATTTAAATAAAATAAATATTAAAATATATTAAAAATAATAATAAATTTTGTAACTGCATTTGTAATGGCTTTTGTAATATACCAACAAAATGTATGATTGTGAGACCATCACAAAGAATGTGCCAAAAACAGTTACAAATTAAAATTCAGGCTATTCCAAAAACCGTTACAGAATAAGTGAAAAAAATAGTTTCAAATGCAGTGCCAAAAAACAGATACAACTATAATGCAAAACAGTTACAAAGAGTATTGCAAAATCGTTCCAAATATTTGGTAAAAAGGTGTTACAAAAGTCGTTGCAATAACATTTATTTCAAATCCAACGTAAAAGTTACAAAAGTCATTCCAAAATGAATTTTTATTCATGTTACTAGTTTTGTAATGGTTACAACAGACCGTCACAAAAGTCATTACAAATTGCAAGCCGTTACAAATACTTTGTAACGCCTCGTTTAGCCGCAGTAAGTCTAACCATTACAAAAATCGTTACAAAAAGAAAAAACGTTACAAATTTAAAAAAAAAAAAAATGTTTCAAAATTCGTTCCAATTAAATATTTTTTTTTTGTAGTGATGGTAATCAAAGATATACTAAACTTTAAAGAAAAACAGTTGTTGTTTCTTGTTTCTTTTAGACCTTTCTGCAAGAATTTTTGCAGATGTGATTCTCATGAGCCAGATTCTAAAGTGGGATTGCATTGGATAAGTTTCTTATCCTTTGAAGTTCTTACACATCAGCCAATGGATCCCACAACGTCTAACCATAAATCGTTACAAAAAGAAAAAACGTTACAAATTTAAAAAAAAAAAAAATGTTTCAAAATTCGTTCCAATTAAATATTTTTTTTTTGTAGTGATGGTAATCAAAGATATACTAAACTTTAAAGAAAAACAGTTGTTGTTTCTTGTTTCTTTTAGACCTTTCTGCAAGAATTTTTGCAGATGTGATTCTCATGAGCCAGATTCTAAAGTGGGATTGCATTGGATAAGTTTCTTATCCTTTGAAGTTCTTACACATCAGCCAATGGATCCCACAACAGAAACCAAAACAAGAATGAAGTACTAAAATTCCTCAAATTCAAGAATTCAACTCATGACTTTAACTGTAATAACTCTAAGAGAAATGCAACCTCAACCCTTTTAACCAGAGGATACTGTAACAGTAAAGTTGCCAAATCCAGTTGATTAACACAGCCATTTTAATATCTCCAAGAATCTATGTACCGCATTTGTAACAGTACTACATACCTTTTATTTAAGTGCATTTGCAGATTAATATCTGTTGTTTTTCATTTTCTCCAAAAGTCATCATGTCTACGTAGAACAAACTTCTCCCACAATCACAAAAGAATATATACCAAAACCTGCTGCCCTTTGCATACCTGCAAGTGTTATTTACATCATAGGCGTAGCAGCCTATCAGCATCCAGAGGCACTTAAACAAATGCTGATAACTGTTGTCGAGTGTACGGAAAAGTTCAGGTGCTGAATTAAAATGTGATCTACACTCTCTGTGTCAACTTGTTTGCAGCATTTTTCAGGAAAATCATCAAAGGCCGGCTTTCCTTATCCGAACAAACATCATAAAGCGAACTTCAAGATTCTTTAAGATTCTCGGTTTTTTACATTTCCAAGATAAACAGACTTGGGGTGAAACTGCCAACTCCTCTATAAATAGAATAATGAAGTGTGAGTACACAAGACAGGCCTCATAACACAAGCTACAAAGTTTCAGTTCTTCATATACTTTGTTTTGATTATCATTTAGCTGAAGCTGTTGAAGCTAATGGAAATGGTAAGGGAATTGGCGTCCAAGAAAGCTGCAGTGATCTTCACGAAAAGCTCGTGTTGCATGTGCCACAGCATCAAGGCTTTGTTCTATGAATTAGGCGCAAGCCCAACAGTGCACGAGCTTGATCAAGACGCCAATGGTAGGGAAATAGAGTGGGCCTTGAGAAGCCTCGGCTGCAACCCGGCTGTGCCTGCAGTTTTTATTGGTGGACAGTTTGTTGGCTCAGCCAAAGATGTGATCTCCCTCCACCTCGATGGATCCCTAAAGCAAATGTTGATTAATGCCAAGGCTATTTGGTTCTGACAACCAACTCATTACATAACTGTTTAGTGCAATATAGCTAAGTTTGGAGAAGCTTTGCAAGTTGTAATTATAAGGCTTCTTGATTTTGTTAAACTGTTGTAACTTTTACTTGGCTTATGTCCACTTTCGGTGACTTGTGCTGCAATCAGACATCCCCACTTCATCAGATGGGCTATAGAAGTTTTCTTAATATCTTCATTCTTGCAAGTATTAGAATTGTCCAAGAAAAAGATAACATATTTGGGCCTAAACTTGGTTCTTGATGAACAACATGGAAAAGGTTCAACATAACCAAGCAAAAACATAACTAGGCAAATCAGACATTCTTAATACTTGAACATGAGAATAATGTCCCAACTGTAGTATTTGGGCCTTCAAGTTAAGAAACTCAATTGATGGTTTCTAGAAGACATGCCATGCATGAAACTTACTGTGCTCAGATTTTGGGACGATGGAGTGTATGTTGTCTTAACATGTCGGCCCAACACCGCGATCCATCAACCAATAATCTACAAAACTTAGCAGCATGCTTGTGGACCTTCTGATGTTATCCTTATGTCTCTCTTGCATAACTCAGTCATAATACAGTGTGTCCTATGATAAATCAACTCATGTTTATCCAAAATATGTCTTACAATTCTGTTCTTCTCATTTCATATAGCAACCTTCCCCAGAAAGCATGTCATGTTTCTATCAAAATCAAGACAAACTATTTAGATCTAAAAATAAATGCATAGTGCATTCTGCATACAGCCACAGAACAGTTTTTCATCGATGTGTCCCTTTATGCGTTCTCGAACTCTATCATCCCTCAGAGATAAAACTCCAATGCTCAAGCATGTATTTTGAATTTATAAAAATTACTGGAAAAATCATAGCTGAAACGGAGTGTTGAAGATAAACCAATCAAAAACCAAAAACCGAATGAGAAGCCCTTCAATGGGGTAAACCAAATTTCACTTGTTCCATCATAAGAAATGATGCCTATCAAGCTATGCTTGCACACTTGTCTCCTCTTACCACTGCAAAATCAGGCAAAATTCTCAAGTTTTTTCTTTCAGCACCACAAGTACGAAACAAGATTATTCGCGCATATCATGCTTAATCTTTTCGGCTATTACTTTTTGTATCGACTGATCATTTCAATCAAGAAAAAAGTAAAATACAACTTAAACTTATCGTTACTCCTCTTCATACTTATCTCTGGCAACTTCTAATTGTTTTTCTGCCCTTTTTCTTCTTTTTCCCAATTTTAAAAAGTGCTAGAGGACACAGTTGGATGAAAATGTTCTTGTTTTCTTGTGGATTTACAGACCTTGTTATTCAATCTAAATGACATTTTCATCTTCATTTTTTTGTTTATCTGTCGTTTTCTCGGATTTGAGGTAAGAACAACTAATGGTCTATGTACATGATTCCTCTACTGGAAAATTCTACAGCATACCATAAGCCATGTGCAAGCTAATTTTGCGAATAACATTGTTGTCCCCACAAAATTCCTCCACATCCAAGAACTCTGGAACTTTAACAAATTGAACGTACCGGGCTCCCATGCACTCTTTCTTGAAGTTCTTGACCTTGAGCTGGAAAATATAAACTGCAACATCTTACAGTCACAATTTCATGCGTCAATTGGAATACTTACTGAAATTTTGTTTTGGCTTCAATCATTGATTGTGCTTGTCGGCGTGAATAGTTCTATTTGACAACATATTTGCAAAACGAGACGTTCTCTTGTTTTTTCTAGAATTAGTTATATATGCATATAATACATTCTACATATAGTTAGTTTATACTTCATAGTACGTATAATATGCAGTTTACACCATGCAAAGAGATTCACTCACATGCTAGGTCTTGAGAAGCCCAGTGCACAAGTTGGTGGGCACAACCCCAAAGATTCACCACCGAAAGCCCTCTTATTCGTGATCTTTTGTCCAAAGACCAAGAATATTGTGCTGCAAAGTTATGATTTGAAGAATCTGCAGGAAAATTGACCACCCCTCTTGAAAATATGCTGCTTTTGTTGCAATTCTTGACACGAATTTCGTATTTCTCCCTCACTAAAACGAACCTGCATGGTTACTAGACGTGCAACGTGTTCAAAAAAATTACCATTCTTCATATGTTCAATTAACTTTCAACCAATGTTTTAAGCAGCAGAGTTCCTGGAGGAATATAAACATGCAAATCTGCATGTCAGACGGGTCAAAAATGTTCCCATAACAAAGAATATATCTATCATTGGTTTGTGATGTTCAACTTGTTTTTGTCCGAACAAAAATATTTTAGTATCTATCTTGAAAAAGTGCCTTTATCAGGACCTTTGGGCATCCAAGCAGTAAAGCTCCCATTCTTTTGAAAATGTTCTTGTTTAGAAAAAAACTGTCCATTCTTTTGCTGCTGCAATTCTTTTATAAATAGAGCTGCAAAACAGGTCAAGTTCAAGGCAAGCTTTGGCTTCCAATCCCTTTTCTTGCGTCCTCAATTTCATAATCTCCCTCGAATCATCAGATCACAATCTCCACTTGGAATTGTTTGATCTGATGCTTTTTAACAACATCTAAAGCTCTCAAAAGAAGATTAAACAAACACTTCCCAATACCATTCCATCAAAGAAAAGGGATTTCTTTTTTTATTCTGTTTCTTGGAATAACTAGCTCTAGAGCCTAATTACTATCAACCAAGAACCACAAAAGATGGAGAAGATAGTAAAACTTGCATCCGAAAACGGGATCTTGATCTTCAGCAAGAGCACCTGCTGCCTGTGCTACGCGGTGCAGATACTATTCCAAGAACTGAGGGTGCATCCTCGCGTCCACGAAATCGATCACGATCCAGAAGGGAAGGAAATCGAGAAGGCCCTGATGAGGATGGGATGCAGTGGACCTGTTCCAGCCGTTTTCATCGGAGGGAAGCTGGTTGGATCAACCAATGAGGTGATGTCCCTCCACCTGAGTGGCTCTCTCATTCCACTGCTCAAGCCATATCAGGCTAGTTTGTCCTAAGGAACCTGAAAATGCTGCTTTGATTCGGTTCAAGTACCAGGGTTTGTTATTACCAGAAGAATAAGATTTGCTCCCATTGTCCAGGGCTCTTAGAGTTGGAGAAAGTAGTGGTTTGTTCATGTAGCAAGTGTGTGAGTTGGTGTAATTTTATAGGTTGTTGTTATCAGTTCAGTAGCTAGCTTTAATTTTTAGCATGATCAGGTATTGTTCTTAGTGGAAGAATGTGTTCTCTCTGCTTTTCCTTACTATGGTTTTTTAACTAAGCTTTCCTACTTCCCACAAGATTCTCCACTCATCTGCTCCCTCTTTGAGTACCTCGGCAACGATCCTTTCGAAAAATTCTTACCTAAATTAGATTGAATCAATCACATTATAAATGTTATTATATGTACACACTTGTCATAAGATTTATTTTCATATTGATCCAACTCCATTCAAATTGAAAATTTCCTCGTATTCTTTCATTTTTATATCAATGCGAACATACATATATATAAATATTTGTGTAATGCAAGAGAAGTATATATATTTATTTTAGAATTGATTGAATTTGTCATATATGATATTTTATTTTTAATTTCTTCTTGGAGTACACCCTTCCCATCATTCCATCAACATATTATTGAGTAGGGCACATGAGAAGATCCACACATGATGCTTTTTATTAATTCTTTCTTCATCTCTAACTCAAATCTTGATTTTGTCTCTCAAAAGGTAGATCCTCCCTTGAAAAAGTATATCTTTTAAGTACTTTTTTTTTATTTTCAGATTTTTAGTCATTAATAACAATATTTATATACTGTACTACAATAATCATAATTAAACTCTTTATTTAAAGTATCAGTATTTTTGTTCTCATACACTCTGAAACATCGTTCTTACAAGAACCATCGGTCATAATTCTAAGTATTAAGTGCGTAATCAATGAAATTTTTACATTTTTGACAAGAAGAATATTTGGCAAGAAAACAACATAAGGGATGCCTTGAGCTTTATGAAATTCCTAGTGCATTTTCTCCATTTGCATAAAGTTAAAACCAAAAACACAAAAAGAAAAAGGTAAATTCTCCACTTGTATAGTATAAGAAACCTTCTTGAAAAGGCATAGAATTCCCACAACCTTTTTTCTTAATTCTTTCTTATATTTTAATTTCTTATAGGGGATTTTTAATATTTTAATTCAACATGTCAAATTCTCAAACCATATGACATGCATTACTCATCTCTATTTGATCACTTCCACAAGTTTTCAAATATTCTTTATTTTTTTCTATATAAAATTTTAATTTATTTCTTGAAAAAAAATATTTTTTTAGGGATTTGGTAATATATTACTATCCCCTAGACCCAAAAAAAAAAAAAAGAAAAAATGTTGAATTTTGTTTTTTGTTTTTATTTTATTTATTTTCAAAAGAAAGTAAATACAGAAAAAGACTGAGAAGCTGACAAAGAGAAGCGAAAACGTCAAACGCCACCGAATCCTCCATCTCTGTCTCTATCTAATCTGAAGAAATTATTATCTGGCGGTTGTTCCTTCTCTCCGGCGGGTGTCGTACTCTCAACTGCGCCGAATTTATCCGCCTCTCCTCGCCGATCTTTCATTAAATGGCGTCTTGATTAGGTTATACCTCACTGTTTTTTGTTTTTTTTTTGCTTTGCCTTTAGAATATTCATTGATATTTTTATTACGTATTGTTTGTTGTTATTCTAATTGGCAGAAGGAAAGAAAATTTGGGGGATTTTAAGTAGTATCTGTAGTTCAAAGTTAACAGTTTATTGGTTATCTTCGATTTCTGTTATGGGTTTTCTAGATTTATTGTAATTATGCCATAGGCTCTGGAAAAGATTTGGCGGGCTAGGGTTTTGATCTTTTTTGGGAGGATGTATTTCTGGAAATGGATGTAAAGATCCGTACAGTCAGGATTGTGGATAGTGAATTGCTTGGTGTCTAGACGTGTTCTTGGGTTTGGACGTCGGATTTTAATCAGTGAATTGCTGAGGACAACGTTCTCTTAATAAGATATATGTCTTGTCGAAAAAGACTGCTACGGAATTTAGCTTTTCTATTGTTTTCTTATTCCTCTTCAATTATTTAAATTGAGTGTAGTGATGGAGAATTTTACATGTAGTGTGCATTCAGTTTGTGATACAGGGGCTTCGTTGAGGTTTCTGTGATAGTAGAAGCTGTTTGATCATATGAAGTGGTTACTCGGTTCTTGGGGTGGTGATTCAGATGCACAGTTGCTGGTGCGTTTTCCTGAAATCGTTTTGCGGATGGTTCTGTTTCTGATTTTCAATATGGATAATCATATATCATCATTATGTGCTGGAACGTATAGGTTGCTTATGAAATTCATTATCAATTTTGTTTACGATTTCTGAATGATTAATCATATGAATTCTTATTGGGCAGGTGAATTTTGGTGAATTGACTTCTTTTACTCATAGGCTTGTCATTGTATTCCGTTGGACTTCTGCAGAGATAATAGAGGCAGGCTACTATGGCTGAGGGAGATGAGCACCTTGAACTTAAGTTCAGAATTTTTGATGGGACAGATATAGGTCATGGAACCTACTCATCGTCCATTACTGTAGCTACTCTTAAGCAAAGGCTTCTTGCGGAGTGGCCTCAAGGTTGTGATCTGCCACTGTATATGTGTGTTTTACAAAACTTAATCTTCCTTATGTTTGGTGGTAACAAGGGTTTTTTTCCTGCTTTTATATTTTCCTCTATTCAATGTAATACAGTTGTCTGCTAATGTGTTATGGAGTTCTGATCCTCCCAAAGGCATGATTTGTATTATTCCACTAAAATTACTTGCAGCGGTGCTTTGCAGGGGCTGTTGCTTCGGCAAGAGTACTTCTATATGGATGTAACATACATAAGGAAATTGTTTATGACATGAGGCTCCAACAGAAATTTACTTCAGCTGTTTTAACATAAAGTAGTCGGAAGCGCATTGTGTGTGATGTGATAAAGTTAGTTAGAGAGTCGGAAAGACAGTTAAACCAGTTTCAGGAAATTCCTGAAATGAACAAAATACTGTAGGGTAACAATATCTTAGTTATCATTCCTTTGTCCATTAAGCGTCCAGTTGACTGTGATTTATTCCTTCTGGTTGCTCCTACCAAGGGTTGATTAAGCCTCTTGTCCTCTACATTTGCAGATAAATCAGTTGTACCAAAGTCGGTGAGTGATATGAAACTAATCCATGCTGGAAAAGTTTTGGAGAACGGAAAGACACTTGCAGAGTCTAGAGTACACATTGGTGATCTTCCTGGTGGAGTTATTACTATGCATGTTGTTGTACAGCCTGCTGTTGCTAAAAAGAAGACAGGTATATTTTGTTCTGTTGTATTGTTACATTTACTTAATGCATCGCCCTTTAGTGTGAAAACTTTTGTGGGTTCCATTTTGTTTGTCTGTGTTACCTAATATCTCACATGGCATTTGATTGAGGCCAATGTCTATTAGAATGTAACCCATTCCATCTGTGGAATACTCGTGGGTTTTGATTTCCTTGTTTCGGTGCAATGCAGATAAGAACCATTCTGAGAAACAAAAACAGAACTTGTGTTCCTGCGCTATCCTGTAGATTCAGGTGTCACGAGCAGCGTGCTGACGAGGCCAACTTCTCATGCTTTTTACTTTCCTCAAAAACATTAGAGCACTATAACAATGATGACGAAGCTTCTTTAAGTGAAGAAATGAAGTGGTATCTAAAATTTGAAGCATCGTCTTCTTCCTTGTAATCTATTTTTGCCATGTTCTGATTGTTTTACAAAGTGGATATAGATCTGTCTCCAATTGGCGTTTCTAGTTTCTTTCTGGAGTTGAGAGGTTCCTCAGTGTTGAGATTGATCTGAATTATGCATCCACCTTCATTACCATTCATGAGAACAGTGCTAAGGTTGTACAAAATGCTTTGAACAAAACACCCACTCCATTTCCCAAAGACAACCCCACATCTCATCACCCGGTTCTTTGTGAAGGCAAGCCTTTGTCCTGCAAAGAGGTCTATTTGGATGGGACATCAAGAACATCTGGCATTGGTGCCAAAGAAAACTGTCTCTGTCTCAATCTCGTGTCCAGTGCTGGCAACATGGAAAAAGTCGAAAACTCTTTAGGATTTGGATGTGGTTTGGTGAATAACATGATGTCTGAATACAACCAAATCGCCGGAGTAATAGGGTTTGGCTGGGTGCCCAACTCATTTCTCAACCAAATCACCTATCAATTACCAAACCAGTGACTATATCGTGTCTGAGGTCTGACGACGATGTTAAGCTACAGCCACGGAGTGCATGCAAAAACGTCCCTTGAAATGCGACGCGATTATGCTATGTACCATGTATCATTGCAAAGCTTTAGCCTGAATGAGAAAAGGCTCAACATGAAATTTGCATTTTACGTGTTTGAAATGGAGCTAGAGAATTATTTCTCCAAGTTTAGAATTTTGGAGCAAACGGATATCGATATGGATTGTGCTAATAAGTGACGGAATCGCTACGGATACAAAACTCCATTCTTCTACAGACTCACACCTGTCAATGGACGGGTATTACCCGAATTCGAACTTATTATAATAGCTTATATCCAAACTTAGACCTATTATTTTTATAAAAGACACAGCTTCATATTAATACTTGAAATAAATATTTTGAAATAGATCTAAACTCTAAAATACCTGCGAGTATGAGTATTGGATTGATAAAATCTAATACCCCAACATATTTATTTATTAACTTAAAGTCATTGAATTACCTTTTCTTTTTTATAAATCAATCGACTAAATTTACTTGTCCTTTACTCATATTTTATACATAATTTATTAATTTTTTTATACGCATTGACATTCTGAATAAAAACTTTAGAGTTTTTCACGTTTATTTTGTAGTGACAACTCTAAATTAAGTTTCTGATAAGATTAATTTGAACATGATGCGATAGTTTAAAAAATAAAAAAAATACATAAGAAATTTAAACTCGTCAAGCTGGACTGATATGTGGAACTGATAAAATTTGTTTGATTTTGACTTCTAAAGAACTCAAGAACCGAAAGTTGAATACAATTTCAAATTGATACAAAATATTATTGTTCTAAAGTTAAAATATAGTATTCATACCTTTTTTTTCCTACCAGCTCTTTAGTTTTTGTTCATATCTCGACTGTAGGCCGATTACTTAGTTAATTAATAACGATTCAACAATATTCAATTTATACATATTAAAAATTCAAATAGTTTTAAATTTATTTTATCGATTGCAAGTTCATGAAAAATTTTCAATTTAAAAATATGTTCTGATGATATCATTACAAAAGAAAAAATGTAGAATTGTTTCATTCATTTTAACATGAAGAAATTTTCAAATTAGACTCAATTATTTTAGATATAAAATGAATAAGAACCAACGGGTATTCTATAAATAGAATTTAAACAGAACATATAATTAACAACTACAAATATTTATTTAGGTAGAGTTCTTGGAAAATAATACCCATCCACATGCCTAGCTAGTACAGACTATAACTTTAGCAAACTATTGAAAATTTTATAGGTCAATCCTTATATTGAAATATATATAGTCACGTCCTAAAGAGAAATTTAATTAAAAAGCAGTTACGTAGCAGTTTCTTTTCTTATTACAAATTGATGTTATTTTATGTTTGATTTAATATATAAAAGAGACACATGTGTTATTTATATCATTTATGTATAAAAAATAAAATTGATACGAGCAAAAAGTAGTGCTCAGTCCAATTGGCGTACAAAGTAGTAAAATAAAATCCTAAAGTATAAATGAGTAAAATTTATGAGTGGAATTACACGTTTCTTGTATACAACATGAGAGATTGAAATTGTAGTTTAAAGTGTGAAACTTCAAGTAAGAAAATAAAATTGTAGTTGAAACTAAAGTTGTAGTACGAAGATAAAACTTGTCTTCTCTCACTAGGGGCTACCAATTTACAGGCAACCCTCAGTCGGTTAGATAAAATCGAATCCCCACAAACTCGGTGGAGGAGTTACACAAATTTGGTGGAGTATTATCTCAACGTGGTTGAATAAGGCGGAATCCCCCATGGATTTGGTGAAGGGTCATATCCAACAGTCACAGGATCACAACCCCCTCCCCCCCCAACCTCCCCTGATTCAGTAAAGGGTTATCTCTTGGTAGTTGGTGACCTGCGATCCTCAAGGGCGGTTGGATTCCACTAATCATGAGGATATCTTCTGGTGATAAAGATGCCTTTTAGAATTGTCGGTGAGGTGGTTGGAGAGGCGTCTTCCCCAGCCAGAATGCAAGCATTTTAGGTTCAGGGGTTACTTAAGGTTGGGGGAGCCACGTGCCTCCTCGATTGGTCCTTATTTGAACCCGTGGAGTGTGCTTTCAAAGGACGTATGTGTTGCCACTTAGGTCACCCATGGATAACATGTAATATGGGCTTCTACTTTGTTGGGGGATTTCAAATCTCTAAACTTCCTTGTGGGCCTGTGAGGCCCTCCTAGATCTCAGCTAATACTTCTCGGAGGCTCCTCCTACCAAACTCCCAGATGGCTCTACTCAGACTACACTTTTGGGGGCACCCAAGACTGTTACCTTAACTGGGCCTCCTAAGGACACATTGGGCCGTGTATTTCTTTAGGCTTTTACATTCTCTTTCTCCCTTTTAAAACGCTTGGGCCTTTTTAGGTCAGCCCGTTTTTATGGCATTCACCCTTCCCTCACTCTAATAAGTAGAGGTTTTGCCCTTATTAGAGTAGGCATCTTCATCTAATAGAGACAAGAGACTAGCCCGAAGAGTGAGTCATTTATTTTTCTATTTTCCAGCAAAAAATGTTAGTAGCATAAGCATGCCTAAAAGAAGAATGGCTTGCTTCGTGATAGCAATGGGTAAAATGATTTTCATAGTACCTAACATGGTGGGCCCTAGTAGGGGTTTTCTGTGTCTACTCGAATGTGGGGTTTTGTTTTTCTGTAAGAGAATATTAATGATAGAGGTGTGCCTACTACAGATAAGGCTTCTGTGCCTACACGAAGCAGGACTTTTCTGTATTTATGGAAGAGGTCTTATTTGAGGGCGCATATGCGGAGCAAGACTAGGGGCCCATCGGAGGGGAGAGATAAGGTGTTTGTCTGGAATAGGGTTTGGGTGCCTCTACGAAGGAGGTCTTAGATGCCTGCAAGAAACAGAGCATACATGTCTCCCTGGTGAAGGACCTAGGTGCTTGCCCGAAGCAGGCTTGTTAGATAAATTACTAGAAATCCAAATCGATTGGCGATCATATAATTTGGTCTAAGCAATATCTTTCATTATTTAATATGAAATTATTGAATAAAAGTTATATTCAATGACATTATTTCATTGTTGACTTCATATATAATTTGCTTTACTGTTTTACATCACAACAAAGTCCACAAATTTATTATATAATTAAGGTAGTTGGATTGTGCATTTGGTGACAACTATGAGACCAACTTCTAATAGGCGGGTCTAAATTGTTCCAATTTGTTAACCTCGCAACTGGGCAGCATTCTGTTAAGACGTGCACTATTGGATTCATTGGATGAGTGTCTTGTTTTATTAGTGATAGACATGGGATGTCTATACAACTTTAATAGGTGGTTGACAAAGGTTGTCAAGTTAATTAAACTGATTCGCGAGGAGTTGCCATATATGAAGCCTATGAAGTTTGATTAATATGACTAGTACTCCTCAACTCTAATAGTACGAGATCTAGTTCCCAAACTTGAGGAACCATGAAAGTCATATATATTCGATGGCTATATCTTGGATCTAGCAAGAATGACCCTGTCTTTGATGTGGTAATCATAAGCCTCGTCCTGTATAATAAGAACATATAGTGAAGATAGTGGGTTCCAAGATAAGATCCGTCGCTTATCAGTATGCGTAAGATCCCCTATGTGCTCTGTAACACGTTTAAGATACTTGAGTCAGTGGCCACAACAAATGACTTAATAGAAAATGGTCTCATATGTCAATCAATGGAATAAATGTATTTAGAGTTCTAAGTACAGCTATCTAGTCCAAATTGGCACTGATGCTAATTTCATGTCTTAGATTTAGACCGGAAACAGTTGACGGAAAGACTATACCTATATGATACTTGAGAGCCTAAATGTTCACGCTAAATTCACCTAATCTCTAGTGTCTTGAACCGTTGCTAAACTGTCACCTATGGTGATGGATGCTTCTAGATTAATGGTTAATTAGAAGCAATTAATTCAATTAGATTTAATTAATTAATTAGTTAGACACAAATCCAAGTCTAGCTAAGGGTGAACCTAAAGAATCACACATAAATCATTACGAAAGTAGTAGAATTAATTTAAAATTAATTTTAAAATAAATAAATTAATTTAAATAGTTTAAATTAATTCTAGAAAATAAATAATTGAATCATTAATGGGAAGATCCATTTGATGGATGGTCCAATATTTTATCAAGTGAACTAATTAAATTTGAATCACGCACAATTAAATTAATTTGATTGGTTGGGCTTGCTTCAGTTAATTAACTAGATTAATTAATTGATAGAGATGGGATCAATTTATTTAATTAGATTAGACCACTTGTTGAACTTTTATTTGATGAAATTAATTAAGTGTGGGGCTTGGACAAGCCCGATCGATGAGCAGAAGAGCACAAACAAAGGAGAAGTTGGAGGTTTCTCCTTAGGGGACGAATATGATCGATCGAGAATAGGACCCAAGGGGGCCTCATTCTCGACCACCATCAACACCATAGTTCATGATGTTTGACTTAAAGTGTTATGGCAAGTCTAACACATCAAGAATTGATTAGCTTGATTGATTTAGGGTTGACTTGTGTATTATAGTAAACACAATTAGCTCATGTATGTACTTTTACCTTTTGGAAAGGTGAATATACATATAGAAATCAATCAAAAACATTTCCTTCCTATGAACTCGGTCCTCTCCTCTCCTTACACTCTTCTTGTGTTCTCTTGAACAAGGTTCAAGATTGAACTAACAATTCAGATTCATTAATTGATAGTGCAAATCAAGATTCGTTTCTTAGGTTGAGACACCACGAGCTATCTAGCAATATTCTCACGCATATAACTTATGTTTGTGTGGTGTGGACAAACGAGAGAGGATCTACGTTGATCTTTGCATAAACGTAAATTCGGAACAACACTAGTAGCCGAATCGAAAAATGAAAATGAAAGAGGTATATTTGATTTATGATTATGTATTATTATTGTTTTTGCTTCCACCTAAACCACTCATAAATTTTTGTTATTTATTCGTTTTTACGTTCTTAAGTGTCAAATTCCCGGGAGATCAAGGGATACACTCCCTTGACTCGGTATTAAATTTGATTTAAATTTTTCTTTCGTTGTTTTCTCTTATTGTCAGGCACGTAACAATTCTCTCAATGGTATCAAAGCCCAGTTCAACACTAGTGGGCTTATTAGGCTTTGATTGTCATACCATGTTTTATGTGTTTATATGCTTTTAATTTGAGTAGTAAGCATGATCACACATTTTACGTTTAAGCATGATTGTATGTAGATTGTACGTTAAGGGATACATTTAATTTTGGATGCCTTTTATTGCTTGAAAATTTAGCATGTTCATGTTTAGTTCTTATTGCAGCAAAAAATTTTATTTTCTTGCCATTATAGTCGTGCCTGGCCGATAATATGCCGATGGGCAGGCGGCTAAACGCGAGCGCATCAGGCTGCTTGCGCGCAGCGACCATCAAATACACTTGTTGGCGTGCATGCTGGGAACTGGGCCGCCACTGCAGTAGATAGCGGAAGTGGCAGCACAAGCAGTAGGGGGTTGGGACCGAGCGCCCATCAAGCCGACGACCGATATCATTTTTCACCATTTTTTTTTTTTTTTTTTGAAAATTATACTTTCAATTGCTGCCTTTTTTTGGAGGGCTTGCGTGATTCTTATTTCTTATCTTCTTTTAGTTTTTAATATTGGAATAATAAAGTTTGCTTTTCTCCTCTATTCATAGTCCGCCAATTTTTAATTGGGGTTTCATTTTTTAAATTGTACTAAGTGTAGAATAATGGTGAGGATTTTTATTTAGAACAAAATGTGAAGGGAGCCCGGTTTGACGATAGAGGTCTACGAAAGGGCCCATAGAGGTGGAACCCAAGCCCGTGAGATGGAGCCCAGAAGAATGAAGAGATGATGCAAACAGCCCATTAGTCTCATAACGGGTTTGAACTTTTGTAATTCTTCCAACTGGGTCTGCTAGATTTTGATGCATTTTTATATTAGATATTTACACCATGCATGCAAAATATTAATAGTGATAAGGTCTCGGTCATAATAGTCAACTCTCATTTGGATGGTTCAAGTAAAATATTAGGAGCGATACATGGACATAAATAAAATGGTTTGATTAGTCTAAAGCCTTCTATCCAGTAGTTGGTGGACAAGGATTGTCAAGGTGAGTGAACTAGCTAGCGAGGAGTCATCATATTGAAGTCTATAAGGCTTGATCGGTATGACTAGTACTGCTCGACTCCAATAGCGGATATGGTCCTCAAACTTGAGGAACCACAACAGTCATGTATATGTGATGGTTATATCTTGGATCTAGCAAGAGATGATTGTTTCTTTAATATGGCATTATAAGCTTTGTCGAGTGCAGTCAAAATATATAGTAAGGATGGTAGGTTTTCCCAAATACCCGCTTATAGAGCATAATACTTTTAAGTACCTAAGATATTCAATAGAGATCTCCGTACTTTCCTCTAGAAACTTGAAACCCTTATCCATTCATATTATTGGCTCCCATGAGACCTTCTGCATAGAGTATTCAAGGTCTGGACGTTGGGCCCTAAGTAACTGTATCAAGGCCTATGAGAGACCTTCGTGCTTGTCTAACATAAAGATCCGTACTGTCTACTTGGACCACCTTATCTGGTATGACTATTTCAAAAGATTTGAATTATATATACCAATCATGATATCTGTATAATCCGGTAGGGTAATATATAAAAATGGAATGAGGTCTTCTTTTTTTACAAACTTAACTTGTAGTGGCTTTAGAATGTATGAATTGTTAAGTATTTAATCTTGAATAAGAGCTAATTGGTATCTAAACAGAGTCAAAACCTCATTAATATCCGTCAAATACTTATAGACTAAGTCAATCATCTAATAGTTGTAGGATAGATCCCCAATGACTATTAGATCATTTTAACATCTACAGCATATGTGAAATCGTACAATAATGACTCTGATATATATACTGGACCTACAACCCCCCCTCCCCCCTTTTCTATTTATCTTCTTTATTACTCTAACTATGAACTAATTTAAACATTGGAGGGTCATCAGATGAGCTCTCCCGACATAATTCTAATAATTGTGTGTTTTGCACATCTTATATCGGAGATAATTGATATTGTTCTATATTTTATATTCAACATAGTGAAACACGCATAAATGTACTTTTTGGATTTTAAGCTCCTCATCAACCCATTGTTGGAAAAAACAAACATACAAAGTATTTAGGTATATCATGATTAGATGGGATATGGTGTGCTAGTGATGAAAATTGAAGCGTAATAAATATTTCGGGCCGTGATATGGAATTTCTGTAATTCTGTTGAAGCTAATAATATTAAGGAATAATTATACTTTCCTCCCTTGATATTTAGTGTAATTATATACAAAATCTTTTGTACTTTATAAAATTACATCTAACACTCTTGAAATTTACTTCCATCTAACAAATAAGTCCCCAATTAATCAAGATTCACTAAATATACTGATATTAATAAAAAAAATTTAAATAAAAATTAATATTTAACAATTAACTTATTATTGAGTTATTGCATGTCAAATAATTTTTATTTGGCTAAACTACCCTTATAATAGTGAAAATATACCTCCTCACATGTATTTAGACTAACGAATGGATTAATTCGTTAGACTAAAATAAATTTCAAAAGTATTAGATATAATTTTTCAAAGTAAAAAAAAAAATGTATATATAATTATATTAAAAATCTGAAAATGGGTGTGTAATTATCCTAATACTAAAGCTAAGTTGACATGTTGGGACAACAACATAATTACAAATCAAAAGTAATCACGTATTGTCAGAGTCAAAGAAATGACTGCTCTTTTTTCTTTCTTCTTTTTTCAATTTTTTTTAGGCTTGTGAGGCCACTCTCAACCAACCAGATGTGTATCTTGCCGCTGCCTTTTTATGATGCTATTTGGTGTTGTACCATTCGTCTCCTCCAACTCCCTAAATGCTAAAAGTCATTGTTGTTTAGTCCCGAAAAGTACAATGCAATAATGCAACCTTGTACTACTCTCCTCTCAAAATAAGAGACCTGTTTTGGGCAAAGTAGAGGTTCCTCGAAAGAATACATACACATTCCCTCAGACTCAATCAATTGATTTCACCATTCCAGTTTAATTAAAGTGGTAATTATGAGCTAAAATTATAAGATGAAAAGAGGGAGGAAATAGGAGTCATCAGCCAATGACAAGTTTATGTTAACAAACGATGACAATATATAGGCAGAAGAGGGTCAGCTTTTCCTTATACTTTTTCCTTTTAATTTCTTTTATTTATTTTTTTTGGTGGGGGGCGGGGGTAAGTGTCTGTGTCATGTAACTATCATCCGTCCATTTGCCCATCTCCTATATCTGATTCATTCACTGTCAAACACAACGTTAACCTTATATTTGAAAGTAAGAAATTTAATGCATAGGCAGAGGGGCTCTGTATTTCAGAATACGGACATTCACTATCACTTGTCCTTTGCCTCTTTTCTTACCCTTCAATGTTGAATCCCAATATTAGCCTTGCCCCTTCCACGCCTCCAATGGCTACTTACTACGCCTCACTACAATTTTAACTTTACCAGTTGCGGTAAATTCAAGCGCTCGTCAGGTGTTGTGGAAAGCCGAGAATCAATGAATTTTGCAGTGATGTTTACAAAAGTTGACAACACCCTCTCTCAATCTCTCACATGCCACTGCACTCCATGCTCTCTCTCTCTCTCTCTCTCCCCACACAAACTATATAGATACTGTGTGTGCATACATACAAATCAAGATTTGATGAATGAAAAAACACCCACCAATAATTTGGTGAAAGGATATACCCTGTGATAATTGAGATAGTAAAGGCAAAAATTTCTAACCAGAATCATAATTGAATCAAAATATTCTAATTTAGTGTAGGTAGGTCCTGTTCCTATTTCTAACTCAGAGCATAGAGCAAAAACTTGAGCACATTGACATGGTTCTTAAGATAAGACTTATCACTTATCCCAAATGGAAAAGCCTCAGTTCGTGCTTAAAAGGCGTACGATTGGTGGACAAGGAAAGATGTATCAAATATTCACCTGAATCAGAAGGAAGCACAATACCGGAGTTCCAAGAGCAGCATGTAATGAAATACTCGAGCCTAATTAATTATCATGTGCTGCTATATAGTAGCCAACAACCTACTCTGAATCAAATTGCAGACAGAACATGTGTAAATATAAACTGTTTATTACCAAGAAGATCTGACAATTGAAATCAATAAAATGAGTACTTGCTTGTATAAACAAAAAACAATCAGACATCTAAAAGATTGCATAAGTCTAATAGTATACAAGTTACTAGCAAAACAAATTCCTCCGCCCCATACATGTAATGATGACAAGGGTTCTCGCCTCTGTATTAGGGACGGATTGCAACGAATAGCTCAGCCAAGTGCAAAAATTGATGGCATATGAGCTCCCAAGCCTCTCATCCACCTCCCTGGGCTTGTTCCCACTTCCATTCGCACTGCAATCACATAAAGCTTTCTGATATAAAAATAGAATGATGATTAGCACATAAGCATATACCTGCTTCAATCATAAGCAAGAACCAGATGGAATTTCAATTGCTAGATCGAACCGTTGCTTAAGAAAACGTCAACGATTTATCTCCATCCATCGTCCAAACAAAACCAGGCATGTCAGCCCTTCTTCCCGCAACTGTTCGGTAAACATAGAGTTTCTCAACAGGGCAGCTTTCAGGCCTTGAATCAGGGGGTCCTCTCTCGTCAATAACTTCAACATTGAGCCTGGGCATCTTCTGACCAAGCAGCTTACATGCTCCAAAACTTACTGAGCACGATGACATCCAAAGGGATCGCATTGTCTCCAGCTTTGCAGCATTGGCCAAGAGAGCCTTGTCCCCAAATGGACAGTCCCTGATCTCCAGTTTCCGCAGGCTTTCACACCCAGATAACACATGATGGAGGCCCAAGTCACTATCCCCCGCGAAAGCTATAGAAAGCATCTCCAATTTCTTAGCATGGTTGCCAATATATTCAAAAACTTTATCTGTGAGGAGGCCAGACATGGAAAGGCGTCTTAGTTCCTTGCAGTTCTCCACAATGGCTCCAAAACCAGCATCAAGTGGTTCAAGTGTCAAGTAATCAGGAGCTTGAGGCTCAATAATACACAGCCGAAAACGGATCATCTCTGGCCGATTCCTCGCAATAGTAACTAGAGCGGCATTTGACATCTGACGGCAGAAGTATAGAACAGACTGGAGTTTGGGGCAGCCTTCAGAGACAGAAACAAGGCCTTGTTCTGTCAAAGCCACATTAGGTTCTGCTCCAAAAGGATCTGAAGGGAACACACGGAGTTCTTGCAGATCCTTGCAAGACGCAGCAAGGGCTTCCAGACCAGTGTCCTCAATGTAGTCCAGAACCTGTGTGTAGTAAAGGCCTAATTAGCTGTCTGATATAGTGCAACAAACAGACACAAGGTAGACTGCAAATTTCAAATTTAAAAAAAAAAAAAAAGGCATTAAAATGGTTTAGGCAAATGATTAATCCCTATCATTTTAGCATAAGCCAACGAACTATTTAAATTCCAATACAGTGGCACTTTATTTCAACTTTATGAGTATATCTCTGTTGTTCATGATTTACTAAAACAACCTGCAGCTCTGTCCATTTAACAGACACTGTCGGTCATTGCAAAATTACTGAACATGAAATGAAAAACGGCAGGAAATAACACATACCCATAAGCGCTGCAAATTTCGACACTGGCTAACTAGCTTGACAAGATCAGGACTTTGAATTGTTGCATAACTTAAGTTCAGTGAAGTGATCCCAGAGCAGACTGAATACATGGCAGGAAGGAAAGCTGGAACAACATCCCAAAATCCCGACAAGCCCTTGAGTTGCTTACAGACTGAAAATGCTTCTGCCAAGTTTGAGAAGATATCAGACCGAATCTCAGCTGAATAGGCACCAGTACCTAATTCAACCAACTGGGGGGCACGGTGGAGTAGGTTAGGGAGCTTCTCAATGGGTACAGCACGATTCAGCCGAAGAGTCCTCAGATTAGGGCACCGCGCAACCAGGCGCTCCAAGGCAGAGAAACTCACCTCTGAGCCTAAGCAAGACATGTTAAGTGATACCAGTGAGGTGCAGTTGTCAGGAAAATGGCTAAGCCAGTGCCCACTTAGGTCCTCCACTTCACTCTCCCTCAAGTCTAGTTCTCTAAGATTCCTGTATTGCAAATAATACCCCAAGTTATATGAAAAATATTGTTACAAATTAAAGAATTAAGCATGTTAAAGAAGAGGCAGTTGACGAGCTTGGTAACTGAAAACAGTATCGGCAATCCTAGAGGATTATAGTCAATCGATTTTGTCAAATTACCGCATCAGAGGTAACATATCGAGCGAACTATTAATCATCTCAGCATGATTAACTAACTTGTGAAACCACGACACCAGGAAGTAAGGAACAAAGTTAGATATCCATGTCGCGACGTAGTCCGACGTGTACCATTAAATTGTAGAACCCATATCTATACGTAATCCTACACCATGTGTAACATTAAATTGTAGAACAAATAAACTGTACGTGTCATACACCATTAATACTGAACGTAATCCTACACCATGAATACTGTTAGTAGTTCGACGTGTGACATTAAATTGTAGACCCATAAACTTTCCACAAAAGCAACTGCAAATGATGAGAAAAAAACAAAGAACAAACAAGGGAAAGATTTCCTTCAATCATAATCACATAATGCGAGAAAGATGGAATCAATTCAATAAGCAAAGAGACCACACATTCACCAAAGAATAATACAGGTCATAATATTCCAAGGACAAGCAACAAAGAATCTTCCAAAAATGCCAAATCAAGCATGGTAATCAAAGTGGTTGCGTCGTCCATTAAACAAGTTTATTCCAAGATACTAGACAAACAATTTAAGACCTACAATTAGCAGAGACTACATTTTCAGACTAAATGCATAACCCTAACAAAATGAACTGCTTACCTGTAGGGCAAAGAGTACTTGAAAAACACATTCCCTAGTAAAGGAGAATATCTATGTAACTTCATTGTGGATCTGATATTCGGCTAGCAGGAAATGAATGAAATCACAAACTCAGACGAAACCAGATCTTAGAGACAGTCGGCCTAAAGCCGAAAGCATAAAGTTTCACTCCATCGAGATGCAGGAGAAACATGCTTATTATTCAAGTGCAAGATTATCGTTAAACCCAAAAAATCTCATATATACCATACTCCAAGATAAAATTAACTAGAGACGGTCAGCAGGAGACACAGAACAAACTTTAACTTCATTTGCTAAACTACCCAAGCTTCCTTCGGCATTTCCATTGAATCCCTTCAGAACAAAGTTACCTTCATCATTTCACCAGGAACAAGCAAAAAGTAAGCAATGGTACGACAAAAAGCTTTAGTATTTCATTTTGCAACTAATAACCTGCAATTAGCAGCAATCGACGCGAGACCATCCGTAGTAAACCCCTCGCAAGACGAGAGCACCAAAACTTTGAAATTCTTAAACGATCTCGCGATCAGCTCTAGGCTCTCATCCGTAACCACCATGCGCTTGAGCTTGATCTCCTCGAGCAACGGATAAGCCGCAGACATCGCCCTGATCCACGGGTGCACATATGCTCCCCAACCCTCCGGCACGAGGTTGAAATCAGCAAAATGCGGCTTCCCCTTCATCTCCAGCGCCCTCACCTCCGGAAACCGCCGGATCACGATGTCCGGCGAGACGGCGTAGCAGTTTCCGATAAAAACACGGCGTCGACACCACCGCTCGATCTCGTACCAGGATTTGCACACCAGAGAAACCGCGTTCCGGTCTCTGTCGGAGCTCAAGAACGAAAAGACGTGTTCCAGAACCTCCTCCGGGAAAGAATACGCCATGGGAGGGCCAAACGGTAATTTCGCTCTGGATCT
>NC_026150.1:20503447-20534192 GCF_000512975.1 Sesamum indicum
ACTTGACAACGCAGGAAAGAAGCAGAGGAGTAGAGAAAAGAGGGGTGAGGTGGAGTCAGAGAGGCTTATTGTGGAGAAATGAAGATAAGGCTTTACTTTATTTTTTATACCTGATGTTAACTCTGGTAAGGTCAGGGTTTAACCATGGTTTTCAATGAACGAGCCCCAGAACGACACGTGGAATCAGTAAATTCCAGCCGTCGATTCAACCGCGGGGGCCATTATCTGGTGCAACCGAAGCGCGACCGTAGAAAAATGCAGTATGTGGAAGTGTGTGTGTGTGTGAGTGTGACGTGGTCACCAGGACTGGAGAAATTGCGGTTATTTCCAATTATACCGCGGTAAATTGAGGAAGATTATGTACATAAAATTAATAATTAAATATTTACTGAATAAAAGAGTGGCCGGATGAAGTAAATAGTAATTTAGATGTCTTTATTGTAATTTAGTTATTATCGCATGCGATTCTGCGAGTATATAAAAAAATTAATTTAAAATAATAAAAAAAATTAATTTAAAATAATAAAAAAAAATATGAATAAAACAAATTATAATTATAAATTATAATAAATATAGAGAAGTAAGGTAAGAGATAAATATGAAGTAATGGGTAGTTAAAAAATATATATACAATTATGATATTATTAAAAAATATTAAAATTACTATCTGATCATTTTTTTTAAAGAAAAGAAATGAATAAATGATAAATTTAAATATCTAAAAATTTGGTACAAAAAAAAATTATAATAGTATAGATAAAGTCGAATAAATATAAATACCTCATCAGATAATTAAGGTACGGTGAGTTAAAAAAGAATTAAAAAGACTTCTCTATTTAAAATTGTATTCGTGATTAAAATTATTATATTTACAAACTGACCCCTAAAAATAAGCAATTCTTTACAAGCTTAATACAATTCTCTCCTATAATATTGAAAATAAGTTCCCTTTATAATAAAAAAGATAGCAATATACCCCCTGTGATTTTTAAAATAAATCATATTACCTCTCTATCTAAGCAGGTAAATTGCTTTATTTCAAAAAAAACATATAGGGTTAAATTGTTATATTTTAAAAAGCAGAAAAAGGTAAATTATTATTGCAATAGCAAAAGAGGGTTGTTTGCATTTTTTTCAATTCGTTCGTTATATTTTATTTCCAACTAATTATTTTAAAAAAATTTAATCTAAGTTTTATTTCGAAAATTTATATGTTTTCCTTTTCAAGACGCTTTTACAATAAATGAATTGTTCGAAACTTAACAACTATTTTTAAATCCTTTACTTTTGTGCAATGTAGGTATGGTGAAGTAATGGACTATCTCTTCTTGAAAATTTTACTGCGTATTTTTTACAGAGCTTAAGTGAATAGTAGGGGTAAATGGGTGTAAGGAAATCTCATAATTCCAAATCAGGATTGGATCCGACGTATTTGATTGTGGAGGGACCACATTGTAAATTTCAATAAAACTACTGTCCTCCCCTCCTATAGTACTGCAGTGGTAGAGCTTCGGAATGATCTGATGTGATATGTGTAAAACAAGGTTTTATCGTAACATGTCTAACCAAACCAATCACAAGTGATTTTTCGATCAAAGAAATACACTTTTTGATCCAATTTCATCGCGTCCAATCTTTAGAAATCGAAAAAATATATCCCCGCATATCGCAAAGTATAACTCACGTTGTACGTACGTTGTAAAATTTAGAATATATACTATATTAAAAGACATTTTCACTAAGAATGAGTTTTGAATCAATTATATGGCAAGTACAATACACATATGATAAGTATATCACACTTACTACATGATTGATTTAGTTTGATCAGACCTGATTTAACACCCCGCCCCCCTCTATAATATGTTAAATGAGCAAGCAAATTACTCTTTATCAAAATATAGGAGATAATTTGCTATTTTATTTTTTATAAAAAAAACTTACTCATAAAGTAAATTGCATTTTTCCCAATAAAAAATTTCCCGACATTATTACAAGCATGGTAAATATTAGGAATAAATAAAGAAATTGAATTAAACATAAGAAATAATTATTTTATTAATGGGAAGATGACCTGACCCCCCCCCACCCCAACCCACCATTTTCATAATCTTCAAGGGGCCATCAATTGCTTTTTCATTATTGATATCACATAATGGTATGTTTAGTTGAAATCCTCATTGAGAGAAAACTTACCTCTCCATTACCATTTTCTCCTTCACTCTTCACTTTAAAGGTAAAAACACTTGGATTTGGAATTGGATAAAGCTAATCATTGGAAGAAGGTGAAAATTTGTACCCACTAATCACCATTAGTGGCTAATCACGATTAGCTAAATGCTAGGGTTTTCAGAGCAGGAGATTTTAGGTTCAAGTTGCAAATATTTGTGTATGATTACAATAATTAAGAACTAATAATTCTTATATTTGTTAATTATGTATTATCATAATCAATTTTTTACCATCATCATGTTGTAAATCTTACTCCCAATACCGTACGGTTCATCCTATCTAATATTTTTTATACTCAATTTATATCAGAAGATGTGACATCAGTCGAATCCCTAGTCATAAATTGACTAGTACGTATGCCCGATAAATAAATCAAACTGCTCGATATTCAATTGAAATTGGTCAGTAAAAGCTCCTCTGAATTCAATTTGTTAAACTTAACAAATCAGACTCACATAATCTTTTTTTTTTTTTCAATAAACTTTCGGACTCGGTTTGAGCTCGATTCATCTAATGCAAAAATAATATATATATATATATATATTTAAATGTATCAAATTCTCTATCTCGGTCAATATCTAATTAAATTAAAGCTAATTTAAACATAATCAAATTAATAATCAAATCAAATTCAAATGGGAGTTTTCCAAACTCGATAAGAATTCAAATAAACTCGAAGAACGTGAAAATGAAATTTTTTACCAGTGGTGAAATGAAATAATAATAATAAAATATTAATTTTTTTGTTAGAAAAAAAAAAGAAAAGAGAATAGGTGAGGTGAGGTGAGGTGTCCCCACGTTTGCATCAACAGGGGACAGTGCAGAAAATGTTAGTAATTCCTTGACGAAATCACCCTTAGTCAGATTCGGACAATAAATTCTATCGTTGGAGTAAATGAGGGGCAATATCGGCAGTCCGTGAAAGGGACATGGTATAATGGGTTGGCACCTGTCTCGGTATGGACTCCATAGACCTGTCCCTTTTATGTCCAATAAAGCTGATTTCAATTTTTATCATCATCTAATAAATAAAAATTAAATTATTAATACTAGGATTTTAATTCACGGCCTAGCTTTCAAGTTACCCTAGACCATACATGGACCGTCCGATTTCACTCCAAACTCCATACATTTATTTTCATTATTATTATTATTATTATAGAACTATATGGTTAGCAAATTAAGGTGGAAAAATGAAATTGTCAGTATAATTAATAATAATAATAATAATTAGTATTTAATTTGGAATCAAGTACACAGTATTATGATTAGCTGTAATGCACGTAAAGTTGATTGCTTCGCAGTAAGATATTTAAATTATTTAATTAATTGTGGTAGAATAATTGGATTTGATTATTAAGCCCACGCATGGTTCTCCGGGAATCTCTCCTCCCCCCTCGAGTGGGATGGCTTCGACTTTGCTCTATAGTTTTTCAATCCATATTTCAAATTTTATATTTCATTTTTCTTCTACATATATATATATCTGATAATATGAGGTATATTTTCACCGTATCAAAATTTCTCCACAATATATCTATGACCTTCAGATAAGTTTTGAATTCATTTTATTAATTCAATATTTTTATATTCTGGTTTCGATGCATCCTCAACCCCAATATGTATGGACTCATTCGTGACTATTCAATCGTTGTGGTGCCTATGGCTTATGCAAAATTGCACAATTAGGAGAAATTTATAATCAATCACACTCATTGCAGTAAAACTTCTGCAACCATAGTCTTCACTTATATTTTTCTTATGGCCTACCTGACTTCAACATAAAAAGCCAAAATCGAGTCCTGCCCGGTGTTGTTCTGATGATGGTTTGTTCTGTAGGCTGAGAGAATCGGATATTTTGCTCATAGAGGTCTGCATCCAACTACATTCACTTTTCCGATTTTTTCAGTATAAGAATATTTGATATAGGTAAAGCGTAAATGACTTATAAGTCCCAAGACCTTATTTCCCTCATACAAAGTCAGAGCGAGCAATACCACGCGCAATTGGGCATCGACCAAACCCTAACCTGCATCAATATTATATATTATATACTCTAATAAAATTTACATATATATATATTAATAATTATTATTATTATTGCCATCTTCAATGTCAAGTACTGTTTAATTATTTAATTATGGGAGGTATTTGCCCATTCTTGGTGGTCCATTCCGGTTGTTGTTTTATGCACATGGTCTACATGTTACGATAACTTGTACTTATTTGTCGTACTCTATATTAACATTAAAAGTTGTAAGTAACATGTCCAGTTTAGGCTGACTTAATTGCAAGGATTACTTATAATTATGTCACCTATGCCTACGCACATGAAAATACCCCAATTAATACACCCCATACTCACTCACTAATCATATATCTCCACATATTTAACCACACTCGTTACACTGGTCGTTATCTCCTAACGCTTTCACGTACAAAAATTACATTCAGTATTAATACTATGCATTTTTTGTGTGGGAAAAACGCAAACAACTCCCCTATGATATTGCAAATGAGCAAATTACCCATCTATGAAAAAAAAATAGCAATTTAGAAAGGTAAATTGCTTCATTTTGAAAAATATAGGAAGGTAAATTACTATTACTTTTTCATATAGGAGTAATTACTCATTTACAATATCATACGGAGGTAAATTACATGAAACTCCATTTTTTTCTATAACGATATGTTTTTGTAGTATTGAAAATTAAATTAAGTGCGACAAATAAAGATATCTAAGTATTTAACTTTCCAAAGTAAAAATCAAATTTAAATAAATTTATTAAAAAAAGATTGCGTAGTTCAAAAAATTAAAGCATGAAAATGGAAGGTGCAATGTTTGTTTGGGCAGGCATCAAATTGTGACAACACAATCTTCTGGTGTATGTATATGTATGAGTTGAGGGGATTGATATTTTATTTTAGCATGTAAAATAATACATTAACATTAAATGCTCTAATCAATGTCCATTCCATATTGATGCATGTTGCATTATTTTATTTTATTTTTTTTCTGAATTACAACAATACTATAAACTCCATTTACGGGCCACATAAATTAAATCTCATCTCAAATAAAATACGTACTGATTATCAAAATATATTTGATGCATGTGCATAAATTAAATTTTATTAAATTTATTTAGTTATACAAAAGAGAATAAAATTAAAGAAGCGATCAGAACTGATATTCTTTCAAAAAAAAATTTTTTTATATGCACGAATATAACATTATTGAATGAAAAATATTAAGAAATTGATCGTTTTATGTAAGAATAAGTATGCTTTTGAAGGTATTTTTAATAAATATATATTTTTCAATTAAAATTAGCTCTCGTACTTAATAAACAATGTAGGTATTATAAAAAGATAATTACATTTATATTTTCTTACTTATGGCTTATTTATACAAATTATCTTTGTCTTTTGCATAGTTACAGAAATTATCCTAACAACAGAATTATAGGGATAAATTGTGTAATAATATTGATGTTCCTGGGGTGTATGTATAATTTTTTAAAAAATAAGGATGATTTGTATAAATTATGTTAATATTTTTAATGTGTGTATGTGTAATTTTTTAAAAGATGAGAGTAATTTATGTAAATTGGTAGTAGATTAGAGGTATAAATATAATTATTACTACTATAATTCAATTGAAATAATATTGCAATAACAAGCGTGGAGGCATGAATTTCTAAAGAGTAATTGTAGTTTTTGGAGGGTAGCTGAGGAGTTGAGAACATTGTGAAAATAGAAAAAAGGTTAAAAAATGAGTAGTGGGCCAATGGTGTATTAATTAACAGAAAGTGAAAACACGCTTAATCGGCATCTTTTCTCCATTGTTTGCGTACAATACGACTACGTTGTTTTACTTTGAAAGGTGGGATTAGTTTAGGTACTAGAATCCTAGGTTCTATTTTATTATTCCGAAGCGTGCGAGCGTTGATTGGTAGGGTGGGCTGGTTTCATAGACCTACTACTCTATTCAACTATTTCACTCGTCTACGGTGTGTTCGCAATAATTTTTATTGGGGATAATTATACTTTCATTTACTGATGTTGGGAACTCATCAATTAGTGATGAGCTTAAAAGTAAAACTCCTAATTTTGCTATTACAAGAATTGTGTGGATTACAAAAACTCTATAATACAGGTCAATATTACAACAGTAAATATTGTAAGAATATTAATAAAAAATATAATTACTGATACTTAAACAAAATATACTGACAGAATAATATTAAACTATAAATGAAGAACAATAACAAAGAAAGGAAATAATGGTTCAGGGAGTCAGATCCGATGAGGATAGCTCATAGCCGAGGCCGGTAACCACACATCGGTTGCAAAACCCAAGAAACACACGCCACCAAAATCTGCCCACAAAAGAACTAAACTCACCACATAGACCATCAAATCACTCAGGTTTCTCGCCCAAAACTACAGTGGACTACTCAAAACCACACAAATTTTCACTTAGAAAAAAAAAAAGTTTACAGAGAACTTTGTAATCGGAGCAGAAGAAGAGGGATGAATAAACTTTTCAATTTTTTTGGTCCTCTTTTTTCAAAACGCCACGGGAGGTGGCTTTAATAGAGGGAAGCCATATATGGCGGTGAGAGAGAAGAACGACCGAGGGAGAAGAAAAAATTAGGGTCCAATCTGCAGAGGAGAGGATGAGATAAATATCAAGGAAAAACGGGTCAGGTTATGGGTCGGACAGGGAGAGTGGACTGAGTGGAGTATGGGTCAAGGAAGTAAAGATGGGCAGCCATCCAAGGTGTGGGCTTGAGCCTATCAAATTTGGTCTTGTAATTATACTTAATTTTTTTGTGATTTATAAAATTACATCTAGCACCCTTGAGGTTTGCTTTCATCTAACAAATAAGTCTTTTCGTTAATCAAAGTTCACTGAATTTGCTAATACTAACAAAAAATTGAAAAAAATTTATATTTACCCTCAATTGATTTATTACTAACTTATTGCAGGTCAGATAATTTCTTTTTATAAGTCAGTAATAAGTCAATGAAGGTTAAATATCTAATTTTATTCAATTTTTTTTATTAATATTAGCAAATTCGGTAGATTTTGACTAATGGGGGACTTATTTTCTAGATGGAAACAAACTTCAAGGGTGTTAGATGGAATTTTCCAAACAACAGGAGATCTACATGTAATTACACCAAACCTTAGAGAAGCGAAGTGTAATTATTCCTTTTTATTTTTATAATGCAAATTAATATTGAAATTGAATATTATAATAAAAATTAAAAGTATTTAAAAATAAAAATAAAAATATGAAAAGAGCTAAGGTTAAACTATTTTGAAAAAGGATAAATCAATATTTATAATTTTATGCAGAAATAGATAGAGAGCTACCTCTATATAACTTTTAGTTTAAATAAATTTATTAAAAAAAATTCAATATATTTTTAGCAATAAATTGATAAGCATTTATTTTGAACAATTGCCTATCAACTTATTGTTGATAAAAATTGAAAAGAGTGTGTCTTTTGTTTTTTAACTTTTTAAATTAAGTTGGTTCAAACCAAAAGTTATAAGCAGCTTCCTACCAACTTTTATGACTTATTAGTACAATTGTAAATATTAAGTTACTTCAAACACTCACAGCTTTTACCACTGCTTAATTTACAACTTATTTCTATCATAAAAGTAGACCAAATATGTTGGGCTAGGTGAATTATTCATTAAATTCAATATCATGAAAAAATAAAAATGAAAAATAGAAGGCATAATCACACTGTCATTCTCTGAGATTTGGTGTAGTTACACGTAGATCCCCTGTAATTTGGGAAATTACATCTAGCACTCTTGAAATTTACTTCTGTCTAACAAATTAGTCGATTAATTTGTCAAAATTCACCGAATTTGTTGATATTAACAAAGAAATTGAAAAAAAAAAAACTATATTCACCCCTGATTGACTTATTACAGGTTCAATAAATCTTTTTATGACCAAATTACCCTCGTACGTTTTCACGCGTGAATGCATGTGAGGAGGTATATCTTCATCGTTATAAGTGTAGTTTAGTTCCAAAAAAATTGTTTGACTTATAATAAATCAGTAATAAGTCAATCAAGGATAAATATCGATTTTTATTCAATTTTTTTATTAATATCAATAAATTCAGTGAATTTTGACTAACGAAAATTTATGTATAATTACACTAAACCACGGGCAGGTGTAACTATCCAAAATGGAATTTAATGGAGGGGCATTAATTATCCAAGAATATGAACATAATAATAATAATAATGAGGTGATCCTATTCCTATTTCGGATCCACCAATAATTTATGGTATTGTTTGGGCCTACCAAATTGTGTTCTGTAACTTTAGTACGTAAATGTAAGCTGACGACAAAGCAATAAAAATGGTTAAGTAATTGAAAGAGAAAGAAAAAGAAGTTAGATAATGAGGGGATGGCCATTGGCCCCTCTTGCAATGAGTGAACCATTTATTTAACATATACTCTAATAAATACACCGACCCCACCCACCTACTAATCATCTCCCACTCCCATTTTCATCTCATTTCTTCTTCTTCTATTCCCAATTTGATTTTCACCTAATTATTTAAATTATTCATTTTTAAAAATAAATTATAAATGGGATTCAACTTAATTACAAATATTTCTTCATTCTTTGAGAAATTATCAAAACTCTTCTGGTTTTAACGATCGTCCAACAACTAGCCTAATCCGTTGGTCTTTATTAGACTTTTATATTTTTTTTTGTGGTAAACTGACTAAAATACCTTTTGTGGACTATAAATTATAACATTACTTATTTATTTAGAATTTTTGAACTTTTTTTTTATGGACTAAGTGAGTAATATTTCAAAATTTTCACCCATCTCGTCTAACAAGCAAATCCATTCGTTAATCATAATTCATAGAATTTACTAATAATAGCAAAAGTATTGAATGAAATCTATATTTACTTTTGATTAACTTATTATTGGCTTATCCTAAGTCAATCAAAATTTTCCTGATCAAACTATCTATATACATCTTTACACACTAATGCATGTGATGAGGTACATCTCCACCCTTATAAGGGTAGTTTGGTTAAAAAAAGCTTTTTTTTATCAAACTATCCTCGTACATCTTCATACGCTAATGTATGTGAGGAGGTATTTCTTCACTCTTATAATGGTAGATTGGTCAAAGAAAAGATTTGTTTGACCTACAATAAGCCACTAATAAGTCAATCGATACTAAATCTGAATTTTCATTCAATTTTTGTGATAATATCAGCAAATTTGATGAATTTATTCATTAGACAAAAATAAATATCAAATATACTAAATATAATTTTTTAAATCCTAGAAAATTTTATATGTAATTACATCAATTATCAATTATTATCCCTTTTTTTTGTTATGGGGTGGGGTGGGGGTGGGGGGGAGTTTGATTTGATAAATTTAAGTGGATATTGAACGTGAATAGTCGTGGCCGGCCTTGGAGTGTCTTGTTTTAGGTTAATGTTTCTTTGGCATTGCAAGTGGGAAAAAACCTTTCCGACACTCCTTAAGAATTGATTTGTTTGATCATTAACGACAAACACTCCCTTCAATTTCCTCTTTAATTATATTTAAATGGGCTTTTGCTAAGTTTATTTAAAAGATATTATAAGTTTGCACGTAGGTTTTATAAGATAGTTTTAACGTTATAACACGTTAGATCTTAAACTAAAAATAAATTCAAGAAATGTTTGGATAAAATAAAATTATAAATTTATATGATGTTTGCAATGTTAAATTTGTAATTAATTTTAAAAAAATTATTACGATTTTAGAAATACGTTAGCACTTCTTTTAAAGCTCTTGACGTCTGCTTTTAAAGTTTATAAACTCTTTTTTCTAAAGAAAAAAATTAGGAAAAATTACATTCCACTCTCTTAAAATTTGGTTTAATTACACGTAAACTTCATGTGATTTGAAAAATTACATCTAGCACCATGAGGTTTGCTTTCCTCTAACAAATGAGTCGTTCTATTAGTCAAAACTCATCGAATTTGTTGATATTAACAAAAAATTTAGAAAAAAAAATCTATTTACCTCCGATTGACTAATAAATATTTATTGTAAGTCAAATAAATATTTTTATAATCAAATTACTGTCATATGCCTTCACACGTTAATACATGAGAGGGGTTATACCTTCAAAGTTATAAAGGTAGTTTAGTCGGAAAAAAATTATTTGACCTGCAACCAGTTAGTAATAAATCAATCGAGGATAAATATCAATTTTCATTCAAATTTTTTTGTTTGTTAAATATTAGCAATTTGGTAAATTTTGACTAACGGAAACACTTTTTTGTTATACTTCCAACAACCTCAAGATGCAATTTCCCAAACTAGAGAGAATTTACGTGTAATTACATCAAATTTCAAGAGAGGGAAGTGTAACTATCCAAAAATATTATTAAATAATTTATAACATCTTATACGATATTTTCAAGAACTTATAAGCTCACGCAAGTATTCTCGGAAATATACTATAATCAGTATCGATTTATTGAAAAATATAATGTCTTTTGAATAATTTCAATCAATAATTAGATTAAAAAATTTTAAAAATTATTGCAACTAACCATAAATTGTAATCACACAAAAAAGAAAGAAAAAGAAAAGAAAACTATAATTAAGTATTAGGGTAAAAAAGATTAGATTGAGGTGCATGGAACAGGAATTTGGAAGGTCATGATCCGGGGCCCAGATATTATCCACTGTGGTCCTCAGCCACAATCTACTGGCTTTTAATTCAATGATTGAGATTCATTTGACAATTTATTGCCCACCATAGCCATGCATGGACCACTCATTTTAAGTGCCACAATGCTCCAAAAACATTCACTAAATACTCACAAATTAAAAACCCAAAAAAAAAAAAAAGGCTATAAACACTTTGATTTTATTTTATTGGTTAATATATAAATTGTGAAAATAATTGATGGGGTATTTATATAGATGAATTTGAAATTATAAATTTCAATTTTTTAATAGAATAATTACGTCTTTATCTAATAAATAGGTTCCTTCATTAACCAAAATTAATTGAATTTGCTGATATTAATAAAAAATTTGAATGAATATTGATACATACCCTCGATTGACTTTACTGATTTATTGCAGGTTAAACGGGTTTTTTTCTGATTAAAGGTGAAGACATACCTCCTTACATGCATTAAAGTGTAAAGATGTATTAAGGTAATTTGATTATAAAAATATTTATTTAACCTACAATGAATAAGTAATAAGTTGATCGGGGTAAATATAGATTTTTGTTTAGTTTTTTTGTTGTTGATATCATAAATTCAGTGAATTTTGACTAACTGGTGGATTTATTTATTAAATGGAAGGAAACCCAGGTATATTAAATATAAATTTTCAAATCACAAAAAATGTACGTATAATTATATCAAACCTCAAGGGAGGAGAGTGGAATTATTCCTTCATAATAACAATAAATCATTTGAATTTATTTGGAAGATTTTAAAATTATATTTAAATACATTTAATATATTTTAAATTCTTTTGTTACGAAATCATTTGAAATCATTTGTTCAAATTCTTTCGTCAAATCAAAATCAGTGGATCCAAAGGTAGCCTGAAAAAAAAGAATAGAAAGGCAAATGTACTTTTCTGAGGACCATTGAAAGAGGCCCATTTAAATATGGGCTTTTTCCGGCTGATAGGCCCACAGCCCACTACGGCTACCTATTTATAAGTTCTTCTGGCGTCGTTCCGGTAAACCCTAACCCTGATTGGTAGCTGGCCGCCTTAATTCTTCTGTATAGAATCTGAAATGTGACGATTGTCGATTTCTTCTCTTTATTTTTGGCTGAAACTTCCAGTTTTGAATGGGCTGAGATTAACTTATGCCGGTGATGACAAGAGTATTGGCAAGAGCGGCAGCACCATAAACTGCGCATCCACGGGAGCTTCCGTGGGGTGATTGTCGCTATGATGAGTGTGCCAATATGCTAATCTGAGGCCTTTGATTTAATTCATTTTTTATTTTTTTTTCCTTTCTCGTGCTTCAGAATTTGAAAAGTTTGTTCTGGCTCCAGAAAACTGTGCTAATGTGTCATTGCGGGGTTTCTGGAGTTCTGTCAATCGTCATCAATGCAGGGATATCGTCGTCGCTGTACAGAATTTTTTCTCTTTTAATGTGTGTTTGTGATGTGCAAAATTTCTGGAAAATTTTTCATGAAATTAATTTGATTATTATTGAAAGGTGTATATATAATTTCCATCAGGATATTAAAATATTGATTATCAATTATATTGACCTTTCTTTAACAACCACAGAATTTTGATAAGTTAAAGGTTATATTGGGATTATCTTAGTGGAAATTACAATGGATTTTTATGAATTTTGATAGAATTATAATTTTTTTTTATTTAAAGAATTATCAATATCTGTAATATATGATAAAATTATATAACTGTGAAGTTTGAAATTGTTGTTATTGTTGTTTTGTTTTTGTTAAAAACATTGAAAAATTAGAAAAAAAAATTTCAGTCAGGTGGATGAGAAAAGTTATAAAATTATCACCCAATTTATAAAAAAATATAAAAAATAAATAAAATTATAATTCATAATTTATAAAAATATTTTAATTGATTTATAAAAAAATAATAAAAGTTTAACAATTTTACTAATTATAAGACAACCGTTAAAAAGTAGAATGTATAAATAATATTTAAATAACGATCAATATAATTATGTTAAATTTCAAAAGAGCTAATCGTAATTTCTCCAAAATTTTATTGTAATTACCTAGATTAAGAGGATCCAACCTCTATATAAATGTCTCTTTTAGTGAAATTCGTCTAGACATCCTCAATTTGGTCAGGCAACATCATTTTAAGAAGTCAAGCTTGACATTCGTTTGGTAGGTCATTCTATAACATATTGGACTCCGAATGTGTGAAAGTGATAAACATAACATCATATTTGATAGGACTTAGAGTTGAGTTGTTGTGCTAAAAGGATTTGGAACTTGAATGACCTGTGTGTTTAGGAGCCTAGAATTTAAAAGTCGTAGCATGTGCTGCAATTGCAAGTGCAGAATCCTGAGCCCAAGATTCCAAGACAAAGAGCATTCAAGATGGAGACAGAACAAATCAAGCTTTTCCTTAGTCGATTAATAGCCAGGTTACATGTAAAATTTCTGCTGCTATCACGCATGCATTATGTGAGATCAGTTGGAACAAGATTCCACACACACATGGATACAGGACTGCAAACAGATTGCAGGAACTACCCTCTGGAGACCTTGGGAATGCGTGAGAAGAAGACGTCACTGAAGCCACATACGGCTTCCAAGAGTTTGGCTCATGCCAACTGCTACAGAATGTGTATGTACAGTAAATTTAAAACACAAACCAAAAAGCACAGCTAAAAATGAGTTGGCTAGTCCAGCCAGGCAGCAGGGAGTGATGCAGTTCTTTAGTTTGTTATCAACTCTACACGTGATTTTGGGCTCGGGTTCTGCTGAGCGCCTTCCAATACCTGCCGAGTTCAATAAAAGGTCAGAGGGGACAGATGCGTGGACTGCCACACAGTATAGATTTCTGTAAATGCTATAATTTCATACATGTCAACAAGAAGTATGGAAACATAGTGATAGAATAACAGAGCACCAAATGGCCGATTCAAACATGTCTGCAAAGGAAAGAACCATTTGAAATATTCACTGAGATCACTTTCGATATTGCTGTTAAGTAGTCAGACTAGCATAGCACCTGATGTCATTCACATGCAATTTTGGTGTCAAAGCTGCTAAGACAAATGGCGAATGCTTGGAAAGCAGAGATCGGATACTGATAGTCCATGGTGAAGATGTCTTTCCCGACTTTCCCAAATTGGAGAATGACATTCTCCTGCTCTTGTCCACCAGCTTCATTTTCAAGAGAGGCAACTAGCTGAAAGTTCTTGACTGAAGCGACTGTTACACGTCCGTTAAAGTTGAGACACCAGCATTGTAGTTGCTCGTGCCATCTAGGAGCCTTGTTTTTCAAAACTAGCATTTCATCTTTCGGTGTCAACAGAGGTCCAGATCGGAAACTATCTGTGCGAGTCGATTTTGACCTGAAAAATGGGAGTGAAGGAAATGAATCGAAGTTGCCAGGCAGGAATTCAGTTTGTGTGGGAGCCACGCCTTCCGGTTCAATTGCAGAAGTGGGTATAGTATCCATGATGCACTGCATCCGTCTTGGTCCCCTGTTTCATTATATGTATATATTTTAGTAGGTGAAAGGCATGACACTGTTGCAACGCATCTCTTTCACATTCAAAAACAATGAGAGTTATACTGGGAAACGATCACTTTACTGTGAAAGTGTTAGAAAATACAGTGATTCTCACTTTCACTGAATAACATGAATCCTGAGAAAATATAGCTTGTTTCACTTCAACATTAAGATTATGTCAGAGGGACTAATAATCACCTTGAACCCAAGACGTTCAATTCATATGAAATGTGCGCCACAGGATAGTTGCCTGCAGGGACCTTGGGAGAGACTTGTCTCATTCCAACTATCCTCGTCGAACGAGACTTAGTAACTTTAGCTCCAGCATTAGGGGGCTGAGCATCATAGATTGTGAACTTGGTTCCCAAGAAATTAGATCTGTCACAACAAAAATGATGAGTTTTAATCTGCAAGGGTTGGGAAGCAGGCAGCAATCTCATACAACAGATTTACCTCAACTTCCCAATGTAGTTGTTGCTGCCCTTTGATACATCATCAGCATTAAGAGATATTATGTAGTCAGTATAAGTTGGCCGTCTACATCTTCGAGCGGCAAGAAGGAATTTCCCATCATCATTCGAAGCTGTGAGAAACAAAGGTGTGAAGAGTGAGCTAGTACAGCTTGAGAAGCAGAAACCAACTGTCTAGTGTAACTTAGAATTTTAGAATATGAAATCAGGGTGCTAGAACCATAAGTTTGGAACTATTTATTTAATGACGAGAAAAGCTACACCGGTGTAGGTAGCATTAATAGATGAACGATCAACAGACAATTGAGCATTTTACCTTGGCTCAAATTGAGGTAAAGGTGATATGTTTGATTGCCACGGTTCCGCTTAATGAAGCACTGAATTAGGGTGTCTCTTGGACCAGGCTGCGAAACAACCACCAAGTCTTATTTCAGCACATGCTAGTGAAAGGAAGACGAGGACAATAAGTAAAACAGGTGAAATTGACTAGTCAAACTCCAACATTTCACCAGCATATTATAATTTCTTTCACATAAACTAAAATCATTTGTAAGTGAAACCATGTCTTTTGTTGTTTTGTAACTGAAATTAGCATATGGACATGAAACTTATTTTCTTTATTTCCAGTCTTCATTTCATCATTGCAAACCATGCTAGTTCATCAATAACAGCAATATGTGCTAACTTCACATTGAGCAAGAATCTAAAGACAAAAGCAAAAATGTTTACTCCTTAAACTAACAAAAGACATTTTATCATCCACATACAGGATCTTGACCAAAGCCCATTTGTCAGCAGTCCGACATCAGAAAGATCATTCTAATAAAGCATTGAGAAACATGCGGATTAGCAATTGGTAATTGAAAAACACGGAACGAAATAATAACATTTTGAGCATAAATCAGATACAAGGGAGTATTGCAAGTTGAGATAAAATAGAAAGGGTATCAATGTCTCCATCTTTTGACATAAAAGCACTGCCAAAACAAAACTGCACTAAATCCTCCTATCCCAATTCCCAACAGGTTGTACAAAGCCACAAGACTAGCCCTCCTCATTGTGAACAAGTTGATGCCGTATGTTAAGAAATATTTAGCAAGCTCCTCCAAGAACTCCCATTATGACTCATGATAATATATTCTATTCCAAAGACAAACAGAGAATATAATCAAAATTATGCAAATGCATATATCAGCTGTATCAGGCCAATTGATAATATTGTGTACAATTTTCTAAAATGAAGCTTTGAGAAAATGAGAACTCTAAAGGATAATATAGTGGCTAAACATGAAATCATACCACAGGCAAAGGCCATGAGCACAAGCAATACAAACCTGCTTCAGTGAAATGGGGAATGTCATCTTTCCAGAGACCTCCAAGTTTCTTACTATTTCCTTCATGATTTCTCTCCAGCTTCTACAAACACCAGCACAAGCAACCACATTCTTTCTTTGGGGCCACGAACACTCAGATTCCTCAATCCTCATAAGCACATCCCTCAAGAGCTCTGATGGCATATTTGCCCAGCAACTCTGCCTCAGAGCATCCACAACAGTCACCCGACAGTCCTCAACTACACGATGAGACCTCGACCTCATCCCATAACCAAACCTCCCTTCGAAACCCTTCCTAGATATGCTCCCAAATTCACCCTTCATATCCTGAATTATACTCTTGAATGACATAATTAACCAATGGGAAAATAAGCTCCAAAAACCAAATATCTTTCTACCAACAGCAATCAATAAAAATAAAATCCCATAACCCTGCAAAGCTAAAGCCTAAAAACCAAACTTTGATGAAGTATCATCAAACCCATCTCGCCCAAAAAAAAAAAAAAAAAGAAACACAGAAAATACTCTTTTAAGGTACAGTTTAACACCCGGTAATCAAGCTGCTAGCGCCCAGAAAACATGCTAAAAGCTTTTCTACTAAAACCCCGACAAAAGCAATCTTTATATCACAACAATATATTCCAAGAACAGCCGCTAACAAAGAAACATTTGCACACAGTTTCAAACCTACAGCTTCAAATCCTGACAAAAACAAGGGGAAAAAAGGTCCCAAACAAAAGAACTATCACAAGTACACATCAATCTAAACGCAAAACAAACACATATCATGAAAACTCAGCATTCCCAGAAAGAACCCTCCAATGAACCAGAGCCACACAGATCTATACAAAAACTATTCCTTCAGGACAAGATCTTTTTACATGGTTGTTAGGCAGAAATAATCTAAATGGAAAAGAAAAAGGGTTTTTATTAGGCAAGCAGGAAGCGATTTTGGAAAACTCATCTGGTGGTGATTAGAGCTTGATAAAGCTCACATATTAGAAAAAATGGAGTAAGAATGAAGAGATTAGGGTTGGTGAGGGTATTTTTCCGTGAATTCTTGTGACCACTTTTTTGCTGCTTTATGACTTGGGTTTTTCCGCGGGGGTGATAGTGTTGAGGATGTCCCTTTTACTATACTGTTTCATCATTTTAATTTACACTATCTTATGAAATTGCAACATCTTACAAATACAAATTTAATTAATAAAGCATGTCTTCTTTTTTAAAATATTAAATTAACTTATATCATGTTGGAATTCACGAATTCAATTCAAGAATTTCAAATTCATGATAATAAATTCATCAAATTTATTTCGATAAATTCTTACCATTTGTATTGTAATAGGTTTTAAATGAGCTTGCATTCGGATTGAAGAATTTGAAATTATGAATTTCAAATATTTGATAACAAATATTTTAAATATATTTGGATAATTCAAATTTAAAGAATCTCAAATTCTTATATTTTAATTTTAAACTAAAATTTGATAAATATGAATGAATTTTATTTTTTTTCTCTAAATTCTTCTTTTAAATCTAAATAAACCCTAAAATTCTTACTTCAAATCGTCTTTTCAAAATTCAAATCCTTACATCCAAATGCAATCTTGAACTTCAGTGGTAGGTACATAATATATTTCACAATTCACGAAAATCATACCAACACGTATTAATTCAATTGATAAAGAACGAACAACTTCTATTATGGATTTTGATTTTCTTTGCCGATGTAACAACTCTTTATTGGATATTCCGTGAGTATCTGTATAAATAATTTATTATTTTGAAAATTTGTCCTAACCCCTAATAATAATTGAAGTCGAAATCATCCAAACTTTTTTCAGAAAAATAATAAGTATGATTTCATTTATTTACTTTTGGAAAAAGGATTGCCGTAGAATGTAAACAATAAAAAGGGCATTTATTGCATTTGTAAATCACCATATTCTTAGCATATTTCACACACACACACACACTAATAATGCTAAAAGGTGTTAGATAATAAGTTTGATAAAAGTACAATATTTTAATCCACTCAGGAAATCTGATTCTTCTGGACCATATGTTCGGCATTTTGTGGTGGGCCCAAGAATTATACCATTCTCATTAATTCGGAATCTCACAGCCCACAATAGGCCCAATGCGGCCCAATAACTGCAGGCGCACATGTTCCCTCATATACAGGGGAACTGTGTTCCTGTACGTTTAACTTTCGCGGTATTCCAACTGCCATCATCATATTCGCACGCTCTTTGCTTACTACACTCATTCAATCTTTTCTTCTCTGCTCTCTTACACTTGAAGCAATTAGTATACAACGTACAGAGTCGCGGAATAGTGAAACCCTAATTGATTTGCTATCCATCGGGTCGACGGTCGAGTTACACAGGTATTCATCGATGTTTTCCCTAGTTCTTATTCCATGCACCCTTTTTTTTTTTTTTCTTTTTGAAGATTTGATTAGTGATAGAAGTAGTTATATTCAGAGTTAATGTATTTGGATGTTGGAGAGTTGATTTAATGGACGTGAAGAACGGTGATAACCTTTTTTCTCGATGAAGTGCTAATTCCGCTACTGAGTTATTTCGTTTTGAAGTATTTTTCTGTTTACTGATTGCTTTGATTTGATTGGTGATCTAATACGTTTGGTTGGGTACTGAAGCTTCGACTGCAATACGATTATATTCTCTAGTTCTTGATGACATCTTTTCCCTACTCTTATTTGAACTATTCTTGTTTTCTGAGGCAGAAGAAAGGAGGGGAACGCTGCTTTCTGCCGTCTGGTTGAGTAGTAAACTGAGGATATGGGCGGTAGTGTAGGTCGTGTGTTGATGATGTTAGGGATTTTCACCTCTGATCCTGATAAGGTTTCCGTTGATTCCATAACGCTGTTTGTTACGCTCCTTTGTGCTTGCATTGTGATTGGTCATCTTCTGGAAGAAAATAGATGGATGAACGAGTCTATTAGTGCTCTTTTTATCGTGAGTTCCCCACATATTTTATTTCAGAAAAATCTTTAACTTCATTTGGTTTCATGGGTTAAAACTCTACTCTGCTTAAAAATTAGTTTGATGGTTTACTGGCAGGGTTTGGGTACTGGAGTTGTTATATTACTGGCTACTAAAGGAGCAAGCTCAAGGATCTTGGAGTTCGATGAAGAGCTGTTTTTCATATATCTCTTACCACCTATTATATTCAATGCAGGGTGAGTGATAAGTGTCTCTAATCAGTTTGTTCTATTTTCTGTTAGGTCTTGTGATCTCATCATGCATTTGGTTATAATTCCAGGAGTTCAGAAGTAATAAAATACAATTGTTTTCCTTATGCCTTGAAAGTTGAACCTGGGAGGGGTGAAGGATTATTGTTTCATTTTTCATTCCTGTTTTGGTTATGATAGTTCTTGTGAAATTGGGATCTGATAATTATTGTTTTTATATTATTGCCAGGTTCCAGGTGAAAAAGAAGCAATTTTTCAGGAACTTCATGACTATTATGTTGTTTGGTGCTGTTGGGACAGGGATATCCTTCTTCATCATATCATTTGGTATTCTTTCCACCATCAACTCATGCGCAGAAACACAGCTGAACTAAATGATGATTATATTCTATTTCATGTTATTGGAGTATCTTCTGTTCTAATAGTCATGGATAAATGAACATGATTTTTGTTTTTAATCTCTATCATTCGCATAGAATCTTAACTAGCAAGTTTCAATTAACCATGGTCTGGTACCAACAGGCTCTTTTGTCTTTTAGATGATTTCTAGGTTCCATTTGGAATTTTGGAGTAAAATACTTTGTCAGTCAGTTGAATAACAATATTATTATTTTAAACTCTATGCTACATAAGGCCTCACAATTGAGGTAGTGGTAGTGTTTTAACGGTCGCCTACTTATTTCTGGAAATTACAGTCTCTGCCTGTTTATTGCCTGTCGTTTGAACTACATGTTTTCCATATACATTGTATGGTTCTTGACTTAGCATAACACTAACTTTTAAACTGTCTCAGGTGCAAAAGAGTTTTTCGAGACATTTGATATGGGCTATTTCGAGCTCCGGGATTTTCTTGGTAGCTTCACCCTCTTCTTTATATGTTCATCTGGTGTTTGCTATTTAATTGTTCACATTTCTCTGGTGTTATTAACACTTGCATAAATGTCTTAGACACCACCGTCCTTTTGTCCTCCATTCTCTGGCCCCGTGCTTCCAAAATCATAGAAGATCAATTTTACCCAAAAGAAATGAGTCACTGTTATCATGTGGCACTGATGGAACATATAGGTGTTTGTGCCTATATCTTTATATTGGATTCAGGCAGGGTTACTGCTATAAATTTGGGGGAGTGGGGTCAATGGGCAATGGCTATTAACTATGTTGCCTATGTTGACTGTATCATGCTTATAGTTTAATTTGAGGTCTTCGTTGCTGGCCAGTGCTTATGCCTTTGGGTAACTTTGAATAAGTTAGCATGGATTGAATCAACTTTCTGTCGTCCTTTGTGTTTTATTTGGTTCACTTATCTGTGTGCATGTGTGCCTAAATTTTTCAGTACTATGGTTGATGTGTGCTGCCAATCAAATAATAAATAAATGCCTTCTTGTATGCTTATATTTGGAAGGTTTCATCCTGTGTCTCTGGTGAACAAGTTTAGTTCTTAAGTTGTTGTTCTTGCCAATGCTAATCGTTCTTTCCAAGTATAAGAGCTAAGCATGATGGCTTCTAAAAATTGTCCAACATCATTTATGCAGCTATTGGAGCCATCTTTTCAGCTACAGATTCTGTGTGCACATTGCAGGTCTGGATAAATTTGCAACTTGTTTTCTTCTCCAGGAAGGGGAAAGAGATACCTGATAGGAAATCGACGGAACGGTTCCTGACTGACTTTTTTGCCCTGATTGTAGGTTCTTAATCAGGACGAGACGCCTTTACTCTACAGTCTTGTTTTTGGGGAAGGCGTGGTGAATGATGCCACATCTGTGGTGCTTTTTAATGCAATTCAGAAGTTTGACCTCTCAGATGTTAACTCCAGAGTTGTCTTAAAATTCATTGGCAATTTCTTTTCTTTATTTATAACCAGCACTTTGCTGGGTGTTTCGGTGAGTTCTCATCTCATTCATTCATCACAATTGCAAGTTGGCAGTAGTCTGGTCAAATTTGGCTTCTCTAAGTTCTATGTGTTATATTCTTCCTTAGGGTTCAAATATTTCTTTTACTTGGTTGTGTTAAAAATTGATATTTGATCATGGGTAAGGCTTTATCAGGATGGATATGAACTGTTACTGTGTGGTCTATTTAATGTGTATGTTATCTTAGTAGAGATCCAATTGATTTGGATCAGCTTTGTTCCAGAAAACAATAAAACCTAGTTAAATGCAACTTCTGGAGGAGCAAGGAAAACTTTGTGAGAAGTTAACTTATCTTTTTCCCAAAGATGCATGCATGACAGGATAGCATAGTAGAAAAATGATGAGCAAACGAATGGCCAAGTCTGTGAGTTATGGCAACATTGAGCTCCAGATGAGATAGTGGTGAAAGAGAATAGAACTTCAGTCTGTAAAATAAATAAAGATTTTCTGTTGGTTGTTACCCATCTGCTTTCTCTTTTCTTTATTGTGGAATTCTCTGCTGGAATAACGGAAATGTTGCTTCATGATCACTGAAAGAAATTTATTTTAGGCATCTCGATGTTTTGGACTTATTTCACTATTATTCTCATGGACTCCTTAGCCAAAATGTTATCCTTGTCTGATCATTTTGTTTTCCTTTTTAAAAATGCAGATGGGATTGCTTAGTGCCTATATTATTAAAAAGTTGTACTTTGGAAGGTATGTAACGCTAGCAAATTGTTTCAGTCTATCGTTTATGCATTAAGTGCCAGTGAATATGTGGTTTATTGTTGAATTTTGACATGCTAATTTATGCATCTGAGTGTAAGCGTGAATGATATTTCCATCAACTGACTAGATCCACAATGAAGATCATCTCAATTGCATAACTTGGTGAAATTGTCGAGTCCACCTTAGTACGATAGTTCCTCTCATTTTCTTGATTCTGAGCAAGGAGCCATGAGGAAATGTAGCCAGGGATGTTGACTGGATATAATAATATTTTTATCTCATGAAGGTGTTACCATTTTCCTATTCACCCTCAAAGCTCGAACCAAATAACAATTAGGAGAATGCAGAATGAAGGTTATCAAATATAGTATATTTGCATATAACAGATTAGTTTTGATACTTTTTTTTTCCTCTCTCCTCCATTCTTTTCCAGTAGCACAAAAGCAGTCTATCATTGTTGAACAACACCCTTATTCTTTTCCAGCAGCACACTTAAAGGGATCAAAATTTTGGTCATAGGAATTTAAGGCAGTCCATCTTTTTCATGCAGCACACCTATTCTTTTTCAGGGGTTGAAATTTTGGTCTCTGTCAATTGTTTTCCAGCAGCAAACTTAAGGCAGGCCTCTTTTTTCAAGCAGCACACTTGAAAGGTTGAAATTTTGGTTGCTGTTTATTATTTCCACAATTCCTTTTGCTTTTCACCGTTTGTCTGCTTCTGCTTTTCATTGGGGTCTCTAATTCGATTTCTTCCTCCCCACCTTTTCTCCTTCACCATTTTCATCAATGTCTTTAAGGTTCACTTTCAAAAACAACATTTCGATTTCATTTAGGAAGTTGGAAACTGATATGGGTTCTTAAGATTTTTCCTTTTGCCTTCGATTTTCACTTTTGACTGCGCTGGTAATGAGGAGCGCGGGACTGGGAGTTTGCCTTTAGTGGCATTGTCACTGCAGTCTATGTTGTTTTGAGAAAAAACCTAGAGTTATTTAATGATCATTGTGTAACAGGTTTCATAGACTGGATTCATCAATGTTTGCCACTGGCCACCAACATCATTGTAATCCCTTATCCAGTGATCTCTATTTTCTTGCTGGTCAAAAGATGCTCTATTGTTAGAAAAATGTGAAACTAAAACTCTATCTTCTGCTTCCTCCAGGGTTATTTCCTTTTTGGTTCCTAAGAGTTCTCGAACTTAGTACACCTTATGTAGTCATTAGCTTATGAATATTGATAAATGTTACTTGCTTTCCTAGTTGCTTTTATGTTGAAATTAATTTGTTACACAGATATCTGAGCTGACTTCTCTGTGGTAAGAGTGTTAAAAGATACCTATTATTAAGGTAACAGCTAAGATTTGAATTTTCAGGCATTCAACTGATCGGGAGGTTGCTTTAATGATTCTTATGGCTTACCTTTCTTATATAATGGCCGAGGTTCTTCTTACTTTTAACTCTGCTAAATTTCTGTTATATACTTTTGCAGTAAAATAGTCGTTATTATGGAAAAGTAATTAGTAATTACAGTTTACTGATCATGTTCACTGCACCCCTCTTTCAGCTCTTTGACTTGAGTGGAATTCTTACGGTGTTCCTTTGTGGAATTGTCATGTCACACTATACCTGGTATAATGTGACTGAGCGTTCTAGAATTACTACCAAGTAAGCGATACTTTTAGAAAATCCTCTCTCTCTCTCTCTACCCCCACCCATCGCCCACCATAACATTGTCTTATTTACTTGCTTTTCTGCAGGCATGCTTTTGCAACTTTGTCATTCATTTCAGAGACATTTATCTTCCTTTATGTTGGTATGGATGCATTAGACATTGAAAAATGGAAATTGGTGAGCAGCAGGTAATGTAACATCTACAGATTGCTAAAATTGAAGTAACCTATGCTATAATCTTTCTTCACTTCTAAATACTGATGATACTTCTGGTCAACTTCTATTCTTGCTTAATGTTGCTCCTTTTCTTCTTCATTTATGAGTTTCACGTAAATCTCTCTATTTACTCCGGCTCTTCTAAAACTCCTGCAGCCTTGGAAAATCTGTTGGAGCAAGTGCCCTGCTTCTTGCCCTAGTTTTGGTTGGGAGAGCAGCATTTATTTTCCCACTATCCATTTTATCCAACTTTTTTAAGAAGGCACAGAGTGACAAACTCACCTTCAAGCAGCAGGTTATTTTTTTGTAGAATTTTGAAATCTTGTTCTGTGGCTGAATTGCTAATGGCTGTTGCAAGCAACAAATAACATGCATGACTATACAGGTTACAGTTTGGTGGGCTGGTCTGATGCGAGGTGCCGTTTCCATGGCGCTGGCTTATAATCAGGTAAAAGGAAAAATGAGAAGTTTCTTAGTACTTATCCCTGGTGTGGGCACAGGAGGAAGTTAAACTCATGCAAAGCCTTGATTAAAATTATTGGAGAATTACATTGAACATTTTGACTAAATTTGACAAGAGTTCTGCTTTTGTATATTTCACGATTGCGTTATAGTATCTTCTGATCATGTACATTGTTCACCTGTGTTATAGTATCTTCTGACTTATGTTAAAATTTGCAGTTTGCCAAATCAGGCCATACTAAGCAGCCAGGGAATGCAACAATGATTACCTGCACCATTACTGTAGTCCTTTCCAGCACAGTGGTAAGAACTTCATTCTTGTCTATACCGTTCCAACTTTAGTATCTTTGGTTATGCTAAATTATCATTTTAGCTTAGACAAGGAGTTTTTCTTATGTGTTCGGTGTGGAAACATATTAAGCGCCATCAATTATGAGAACTATATTGCTGTTGCGACATGATGCATTCTGTTTGGTATTGCACACGGAGAATTTTCCTTGGACAAAATACATTGTTTCCTTTTCCTGGACACTGTAAACTCTAAACATATTTGTTAATTTTAGGTGTTTGGATTGTTGACGAAGCATCTTGTAAGGCTTCTGCTCCTTCCATCAGACCACAACAGAGCTATGGTTTCATCTGAACCTTCTAGTCCAAACTCAACGACTCTTCCCCTTCTAGGCTATGGCCAAGAATCAGAAGACGTTGAAATGGGCAGAACTGTTCCACGTCCACCGAGTTTACTTATGCTTCTAAGCACACCAACCCACACAGTCCACTATTACTGGAGAAAGTTTGACAATGCATTTATGCGTCCTGTGTTTGGTGGGCGGGGATTTGCAGAGTTCGTTCTGGGCTCACCAAAAGAAGGGAGCATCCACTAATTACAGCAAAGAAGCGACTGAAGGATTTTTGCCCCCTTCCAGTGCAGCGCTTACAACTGACCTACTATTAGATGGAAAATACAGAATGTTCATATCTATTATGTACATACATTTAGCTGGACCTATCAACTAACATTATATGGTGATTTGTGGGTTTAGCGATAGATTTGAGTTTTTCAGACTTATCTTTTGTATGTACATATGTTAGTAGAGTTTATTTTTATTCATTTCTCCTTATTTGATCACGTATCTATAAGTTGTCTTGTTTGAAACGCATTACTTCCCAACTCAAAATACGAATGAATCTGTGATGTGCTCAGAATTGTAGGGTAATATGGCCTGGCTCGGTGGGGCAATAGAAGTAAACTTGAAATCTACATAGGGAACAGAGAGTAAGCACTCTAATTATCAAGTCGGTCATGGAGTTTAGGTCGTAAGTCGAAATAATAGAGCTAGTAAATAATAAATGACGTAACTAAGATACCTGGGGTTCCATAAATGAGAAGCTTTTATACATTTGCACCAAGTAAGGATGCTAAGTGGATTTCTTGGGATCACGGCACATGTCCGCCATCCCTGAGATACTGCCACTTCCCTGTCTGTGTTGTGTCCCTTCGGCTAGAAAGGGTGCGACCCAGGTCTACACTTGTGCCCCTTCTCAAATTGTATGGCCGATAAATTCTTCTCTCTTGTGCGTTCGGCCAAAGTAGGGATGACACAAGGTTTCGCTCCCATCATCATCAGCGAATCAACATGTGGTAAGATTGTTGTACGTGTATCCGGAAAAAATTTAAGCCCAAGGATAAGCTTGAAGTCGTCCATCACCACGACAGAAAGCTTGGTCTTGCCCTCATAAGCACCAACCTTAATCAGCACAGACTTGGCCACACCAGCAATGGGTTGTGCGGCCGAGTTGATCGCCTTTACACGCCCAACTCCCTTCTCTAGCACAAGCCCGAGTCTCGCCACTTCGGAGCTCGCAAGGTAGTTGTGAGAGGCTCCAATATCAATCATGGTACATATCGGCTTGCCGTGAATCTTCACATCAACCCTTTCTTCCTAGGATTCCGGGGCTGAATTTCTTCTTCTTTTTTCGGCAGTTTCACAGTAAGAGTCGGGACAGTCTTTCTCGCAAGGGGTGGCACAACTCTCTTTGCCGCCATCGTGGACAATGTACTACACCATTGGGATACGACACCCAAATTGTCCTCATCCTCCTCCGAGTCATTCTCGCCACCTGCTGATGCTTGTGGCTTCACACTTTTCGAGGATGACGCCTTGTTGGTAAAGGTCGCTAGTGCATTCAACAATTGCTTTTTCGGGCAATCCCGAAATCTATGCGGACCATCGCATAGGAAGTACCCGCTACTCCTCTGCGGCGCGCCTTGCCTGTTCTCTTGGGGCTTGTTCTTGCCTGAATCGCCCTGTGAGCTATTCTTAGTGTGGGGCTTCTGCTCTCCCCCACCTCTGTTGGAGTTATTCCTGAACAATCTCGTCCCAACAGGCTTATTCTGCGTGGGACTAGGCGTCGCCTGCCTATCCCTCCGAGTCTCTGGGTTGAAAGCCAAGCGTTCGGCCGCTGTCATAGCTAAACTCAAATCAGTCACCTGTTGGCGCTGCAACTCAATTCTCGCCTACGGTTTCAAGGCTTCCATGAACATGAATAGCTTGTCCTTCTCCAACATGTCTTAGATGTTCAGTATCAGTGCTGAGAAAGCTTTCACATATGCTCGCACGGAACCTGTATGCTCCAACTTTCGCAATGCCCGCCTGGCATTGTACTCAACATTCTCCGGGAAGAACTGCTCTTGGATCGCCTCCCGTAGAAGGGCCCAGGTATCAAGTCTCACTTGATGGGCCTGTATCTCCACATACTTGGTACGCCACCACAACTTAGAGTCATCAGTCAGATACATAGTTGCAGTCGGCACCTTCCTTGCCTCGTCCTGCACGTCTGCTGCAAGGAAGTATTGTTCCATGTAGTTCTCGACCTCCTTCGCATCACAAGCACCGCTATAGGCCTTCGGTTCGGAAATTCGAATCTTAGCACCGGGGTCATGAACACCAACAAGCATGCTACTCACTCCACGCTGGAGCAGACCAATCTGGATAGACATCTGTTCCATATCACGCTGCATATCGGCAAAACCAACGCCTCTACAGGCACCAGCCATCTTGAATCACCTGCCGACATTCGTCCAACTCCGAATTCAACACCGTGATCTCAGACTCTAAGGAAGAGACCTTCTCCTCCAATTCATTCAACCGGGAGTGTCCGTCCTCCGGGTTCTCAGTTCGCTCGCTAGGCGAGGCTGCGTGTCGCGGGCTCTCTGCATCTTGCCCCGATACCTTTACAGCAGCAGCATTCGTTTGGGCCATCGCAACCCGCCTCGGCCCCTTCTCGGCACGAGGTTCTGATACCACCTCTCACGAGGCGCCTTCCGCAAAGCGCACCGTGTGGCTAGTAGTCCGCTAACTACTTCTGCCAATCTCAACATACACTCCCGCTCGGCACTAACGCAGCGCGCCGACAGGAATCACAATACGAAAGCAATAACGCAATGACAGCAATTCAAACACACGATTTCAAAAAGTAGATTGCACTAAACTAAAAAGTGCAAATACAATGATCAATATGCTAGAGCAAGGGGATTGTCTTGAAGGGGACTCTAATACGTTACTAAGCCAAGCTTCTTATACTCATTTCCCCCTATAATAGGATTAAAAAAATAAATCCTATTGAAAACACTAGATATTGAAATAGCTGAAAAATGCACATCAGGAGGCGTAACGTCCCCATGAGCAATCTAAACAACAGAAAGTAAATAAAAAATAAGTAAAAGACCAACACCCAGGACTCTAAGACTGCGGATGTCCAGCGTCTGTCGATGAAAGTTGATTGATCGACCATGTAGAACGTTTGAGTGGTCGAAATGCACGTCAATAATGCCGAGTGCACGGACGGCTCTTGACTGGTCGAAATGCACGTCAAGAAGGCCGAGTGCGCGGGACGGACGGCTCACCAGGGGTGGCCGCTGTCGGGCTTTTCAGTAGTATATTTTTTGCTACTCTTGACAAGCCCGATAAATCCAAATAACCAAATAATTCAGGTACCCGGTATCAAATGATCGAACTTTTTCTTCTTAAAAAGTATTTGAAAGCATGTTCGTTTGTTTTATTTATTAAATAATTTATGCCTGTAAATTGTAATTTATATGTACGGTATGGCTTGACTTTTTTCAATATTATACAAAAGTTCAATATCAAATCATAGCATCAACTCATTAATGTTCAAAAGTAATATAGCATCACAACTATTTAAAATAGTAGATAAAATAATCCAATTCATAATATTAATTTGGTAAATTACAACATTCTCTCCTGAAATTTGTTATAATTATGAATATTCCTCCTTGTTTAAAAAATTATTAATACTCCTTAATTTTAACGATCGTCTAACAATTAGTCAAATCCTTTAAGTTTCTATCAATTTTTTGGGATGAACCGATCAAAATGCCCATATGAATTAAAAGTTATAATTATATTTATTTTTTAAATTTTTTAATTTTTTATGAACTAAGTGAATATATATTTTTTTTTATAAATTTTAAAATTTTTCCATCCACCCTATTCAATTTTCTAGTGTAAGTCTTTCTTTTTTTAAGAAAAGAAAAAAAAATATAGTAAGAATAAAGTTGACAACTTCATACATTTGTCCAAAGATTAAATAATTTTATCAAACATAAAGAAGAATATTTATAATTTTTTAAACAACGAATGAACATTTGTAATTACGTCAAACTTTGAAAGAAATTGTAATTTACCCATATTAATATGACAAGTAAATCAACCCATTCATAAATAGTTTTCTTCTTTACCTTACTTTTTAATAGTATCAACAAATCTCTCTCTTTTCTTTCTCTTATTTTTAAATTTGAAATGTTTATATTTTATTATTATTTAAAAAATGTTGGAGCGCATTAAGCTCGAAACGAAAATTATAAAAATCATCCAACTCATTTTAGCCAAACCCGTTCGGATAAGGTCAGAACCCGAATAACCCAATCCGAATGGCCAGCCGACCTGTGAGTCTGTGACTATGGGAAGCAAGAATTCAACCAAATCAAGACAACCAGAGGAAAGTGTGATGAGAAGCACAGATATCTGAAGGCATTATTAAGGTACTATCTCAAGGAGCAATTCCCACAACAAAAGATACACACTACTGAACATGAACGCAACTACTTTATTCATAATCTACACAAAATCACAATGCAACAATGTGGAACTGTCAATTAACCAAACCCATCATACCTAATCGCCAGAGATAAACTAACCAGACAGCTACATTAAACCAAATGCCACCAAACAAGAAACCAACATTGGAATCAAGAAACCTGGCAGATTCAACCTGAGTGAAGAAGAATCCGGTAACAGCCCAGATGGCGGAAATGCCATATCAGGGCCTGGAGCTGCCACTACATCAGGGTTAGGTGGGCTAGGACTTGAGGGTATGATGGGAACTGATGATTCAGTTGGAGAAAGCTCAGAGCCAGCAGGTGAAGGAAATAGAGGAGTAATATCTGGAGAGAGTGCTGGTGGTGGAGATGAAGGAGAAATAGGATCAGGTAGCAATGCAGGTGCAGCAGAAATAGTAGAAGCTGGCAGGTTGGCTAGTGATGATGAAATTGCCATAAAGATGGATAAAAGAACAATCAAGAATGGGGTTATAGAGTATGCCATTAATGATAAGGGTATCAATGCTCTGCTATTTTTTTCTTTTTTTTTGTGACAAAAACAATAGCTTTAAAGGGTACTGAAATAAATGCAGTTATTTTGACAGAGAGATGAATGAGTGAATGATTAGAGACCGGAGTGATATCATGACGAGGGTGGGTTGGGGTGGGGGTTGGGGGGCGGGGGAATGAATAGGTGGCAGGGTGTGATTGGGCGGCACACTGAGGAAACAGCTAAAGATGTTGAGCAAAGGGACAAGAATTGATAAATGGAATTTGTTCTGGAAACACATGAAGGGTGAACAGAGTGATGCTGTCTTTTTCCTAAATGGCTGTTTGCTACCATTCACGAGCCCGTGAAATTCTTGTGTATGAAAAGAGCACATTAGTATTAATCAAATTCGTGCATAGGACAAATCGCCTTTCAGATTAGAATTTTGGGAGGGTTTTGGGCTCTCTCTCTCTAGCCTTTTACTTGGTTTTGTATTAGTTTTCTGTCTCTCTCTCTCTCTCTAGCCTTTTACTTGGTTTTGTATTAGTTTTCTGTCTCTGTCTCTCTCTCTCTATAGCTTAGGTTCAAACTTGGAATCGAAGGGATCGAATTCAACAAAT
>NC_026150.1:20534202-20557851 GCF_000512975.1 Sesamum indicum
TAACATGTTGTATTATAGATAATAACACCTAAGACACCTGATCGAAGAATTTGTTGCTAGAATTCTTACAGGGAAAGACATCTGTGAGGTTCTAAAGTTTGGGGTCGTGGAGAGAGATTTCCAGACAATTTTTGAAGGCTGTGATTTGAGCCGCAAATGAACGTCGTTCTACTAGGAAATCCTTAATTGGGCCAAGATAAAAGCACATCAAGTCCAACTAAGAATTACTGGAAGACTCTATTGGGCGGGAGTCGACAGATGGGAATTGACCGAGGCCGGACGGCAAACTGGTCTGACGGCCGTATCAGGTTGTACTTTTGTGTCGGGTCCGGGCGACAGACTAAGCCGAGTTGAGTGTAACGATGTGTTCTGTTGGGTTGAGCCCAGGCCCTAGCACAAGCGAGACAATAAACCCAATTCCAGCAACTAATTTCTTATCCACTTCACTGCAGTACTTCAATCATAGTTTTGTTTCTTTTTCGTTTCGGCTCCAAAACTGCTAGCCTTTTTCCATCTCTGAAATATCCCAACTTGGAAATTCAGAGTCACTGTTGCTTTATCTTATTTGAAGACTGAATTTAATCGCCCTAGGCAACCCAATTTCTATTTCAAATGACGTCTTATTCCCTTCTATATATCAGATATAAATTAAATCCAGTATTCTACTACACCTAGTATTACAAGTCTCCAGCACAATTCAGAATAATAAGGAGAAAAAAGAAGCCTAATGTTCTCAGAAATGGTTAAGAGAGACAGATTACAGCACATGAGAGAATACCTTGGACTCTACAAGAATTATTTCTGACCTAAGAGTGAAAAAGATCTTCGGGAAAAACAATAGGAATGTTACATAAAAAATACGAATGCAGGCAAAAAAGCAACTATTGTAATGTGTGACCACTTATGCCCAAAGAAGCCCATCATATCCAAACTCCGAATTTGAAACAGGACTATCACCAAATTGATGCTGATCCATAGCTCCTTCATTCTGTAATATAGAGTTGACGTATGGCTCCAAAAGATCAGAAGATCTTTCAGATCTAATTCCATAGCCTTTGAGTATGCTGGTTGATGCAGCCAATGCTGATTCCCTCTCCAATACAACCAAAAAGTTGTCATCGAACTCAAACACCAAGTATTTGTCCTTGCAAGCTGATCAAATGCAACACTTTGTTAGTGCTAGAACTATTCAGGTTAAGAGAAATGAACAAGATATCCTTAGAACTTACAATCAACCAGATGAGCCAGGTGGTGAATATTTCTAATCCAAGTGCCATTTAACTTCAAGACCTGTTACAGAATTCTTTTGAGCTTCATAATGATAAACTTGAAGCATGGAAGGATTTCAAACTTGGATACTTTTGACTTGCCTGCTCATTGCTCATATCTTCATATCCAATGTTTTCTTCATTTGCTAATACCTGTGCTTAATACAAAGTCATAAAAAGTGAGCAAAAGCGCATGAAGTGGCAATATGAAGAGTTTTTATACTTGTTTCTTTTATGGGGAGCAGCTCACTATAATGCTCCAGTAAAATGTCTTGGCTCTACTTGCAAACTTATGTTTGGGAGATCCTTACAAGTAATGGGGGTATTCACACTCTATGCAACTCAATCAGACAATTTATAGAATGAAATTTTGAGGAGATGCCAGTTTTAGAGGGCATATAATCTTGTACATACCTGTGATAGGATCACAATCTGTTCCCCTTTGAACTTTGCCATAGAGTACCGAGCTTTGGCCAACAATTTCAACTGATCATAAGGAGAAACTATCAGCGCGATGATCTTGTGAAGGTCGCTGAGAGAATGAATGAAGAAAAAAAACTTACCCCGATGCTATCTTCACATTCTTCCCTATCAAATAGACAGATTGGGTCACATTTAGTATTAGAATCACCAGAATATATAAGCACACTAAACTGAAGACAGAGTAAGTCAAATAAATGAATAAATCTAACATACTCTATCAGAGGTTCTGAAAGAGGGGTAAACACCAAACCAGCAACTATTAAGTATGATGGCTGACCACCTTCAATATGATAAGGAACCTTCAAGAAAGTATAAGAAGAGTAAATAGCGAAGTTTTAACTCATATTCTGAAAAGGAAACTGTCAATTCCTACAAGAAAATACTTTTAGTTTACCAAATGTACTCGCGGATTCAAAACAACTTGAACTTCCATAAATTGCCCTCCCCTAATTATGCCAATGTTTGCTACGCCACCAGTAAATCTGACATTAAGCATCAGTTTTGGACAAAGTATCAGCTTACAAGAAAACCAAATGCATTTGTAGGTCTTTAATTCAGACATTACAAGGTGCTACATTTTTCAAATTAATACTACTACACAAATTGTGAAGTATCAGAATGACAGAAAAAGGTGTGAATTCTCAAATTGACTTCGTAGAGATGTGACGCAATGAGCCAATTGTATTCTTTGAACAGAATCCAGGCTAACTAAGAAATAATCAGTAAGTATTCAGATGGACAACACTATGGGATGTAGGTTATGCAGAAAATGACCAATAAAACAGTATTCAGATGACTCCACAATGAGATCAATGTGAAATCCAGTTTTTTTGTCAATGTAACTTTTACTTTTGACTGATAAGATAGCGAAATGCAATCCGCTCTGTTGATCGAAAAGGTACCATCCCTTCACACCCAACACGAACATTGTCAAAGCTTACAATGACATCCCCCTGGAAGGCAATTAAAGAACCAATTATTTGGTGTACACCAGTGTCTTTGACAATGTTTACTACTGCAAAAAAAAGTAGAAAAGTATACCTTTGCTATATTTAGAAACACCGGAACATGCAAAATCAGTGTCAATAAGATGGCACAACACAATAAAGAAACATTATCAGCCTAACCAAGTAATTGGATTTGTTAGTTTCGATATTGTTTTAAATTCCAGTACAAAGTCACAGAAAGGGTTTTCAATTAAAAAACTGCCTACACTAAAGATTTATTTTGCCGTTCACTATAGAACCTGATTTTTAGCAACAGGTCAAATTTCTAGTGAAACTTCACATAAATCGTGAACAATAAGAATGACAACTGGTGCATATTCCACCGCCCACTGAAGAAAATTTAGCATTTCTTCCAGCCTTCTGCAAATAAATAATCTACTTTTCTACAGATAGATGGTTCTCACTAGTAAGCACTTGTAAACTACTTAGAATTTTCTTCCACTTCTGCTGGCAAATGTAATTGAGGAATAAAAGGACCAAAACAGTATTGGATAGGATTTTACGATCACCATGGAACAGAAGAATGATGAACACATATAGAAAGGACAAGAAATTAATGGTAACTGAATAAATGCATGTTTTAGCATTTGGCAGCGGCAAAGTCACCAGATCAAGTATTAGAACTAGATTGAGACAGTCATGGAAAGTATGAAAAAGAAAACGAAGAACTGAGTTAAGGACATATCAAGGAAAGTCATTATCTGAGGTCAGAACCCAAAGCAGGAAAAATCAAAGAACTCACTGAACTTTATGAAGTAGACTTACCTCCTTCAACGCACTAGTGGCATGGGAAGTTGGCTCAACTTTCCTCACAAGTACACCCTGCAGAGACAAACAGATTGTGAATATATAAGGTCAGAGTTGAACCAGACCAAGGAGATATTAAAAGCAAATCAGCAGTCCAGCTGATTGTTAATGATTTGGCAGTGAAAAGAACATGTTCTAGCAGGTTTCACCACAAGAAAAATATAAAAATCTAATAATTAATATATAGTTCAAACCCCAATTTATTTTCTTCTTCTGAGTTCAAACTAGTCAAACTCTTTTTTACGAATACTGGTGATAACAAGGTTAGGTACCTTAATTTGCTATATGGACATGAGATCTGATTCGCATTGGTGGATGCAGGGATCACGGCAAACACTATAGGACGTTAGCATTCACTTCCTCTGATCAATGTTTACATCGATTCTGCAGTCTAAGTGCCAACTTTAACTCATTTTCATTCACTAAGTCCAGGATTATGTTACAATGTAGATTTGGAAACAGTTATCATGAAAAGCTTAGTTAATTTTCCTTGTGTTATTAATAAAGGCAACCAGTTTTTGGGTAAAGTGCACTTGGACTGTGGATTTGGCCTTGCACCTACACATGCACATGACTTCATCACTGAGAAGTTTGTTCAGAGCCAGAGGACAAATTTCTTATTTTGATTGGCCAATCATGTTCCAGGTAGATCTCTTTGCTATCTGGAAGCATTTGGTAGACAAGTCGAGTTCGCTTTGTCGACCCAATGATAAATAATTGCTATCGAAAAAAGGTGTTTAACTATCTGCTTCTTCTGATAATTCGTCCAAGAGCATCATAATGATTCCAAAGCAACTCACTCCATTTTGCTCTCTCCTGCTCATAATTTCTACAGCCAAACTGCCTTCAGTGTCCCAGATATAAGTCCCTTTCAGAAGTTTGAAATAAATAATAGATCTCTTAGCATGTAAGTAATATGACACCCTAACTTAACTCCAAAGGATTTAAGAACTTGAGGTTCGGAATAACATAGTCTGCAGCCTTTATGTCAAACAACATTAGCATAAACTGTAAACATTCAGCCAGAGCCAGTGGGGAAAAGGAGAGAAACCTCATTAGTTGGCACTTTTAAGCAAGTCCTCAGAGCTGGATTCTCCAATTTCTGCAACAGCACTCCAAGACAAGGGAAACCTGAGAGTTTATGGAAAGACATCCGTCAACAAGCTTCCATAATTAGGAGAAAGAATATCTTCAGGTTTTACCAAATGTTCACCATACCAAAGAAACAGTTTATTGTATTACAAGATTATATATATTAAAGAAATTAAAATGAGACTACAATTGCATGTCTGCTTTAGGTGTGGCACCTCATCACTGAGCAACAGGTATACCTATTAATGGGTGGGCAACACCCAAACTCAAACCCATTAAAATAGCTATTACTTAGACCCAGACCCATACCCATTAAATAAATATTTTGGGTAGGGGTTTAGACCCTGAGTATCCGTGGGTATGGGTAAACTTTATCCCGAAATGCATATTTATTCATCAATTTAAAAGAGTTGAATTTGTAAACTTTTGCTAAATCAATAAATTAGATTTACTTGACATCTAAAGTTTTTTAAATTTTGTAAATATTTATGTTAGAGTTTAGATAAGTGAAGGGAAAAACAAAAGACGAACATTTATTCTCTTAGTTTGATGATATAACCTCCACCTATTTATATAGGTGAATTACATATGTGTATAACATAAAAATAAGGAAATATCTCCAAAATCGATCATACAGATATCACAAGAATCACTAAGATTTTGCTGTTATTCTCTTGTGATTTTACAATTATTTGGAGAATCAATTCATGATTCTCAACACTCCCCCTCAAGTTGGACATGGAGATCTTGATTGTAATATTCAACTTGGACAATGTAAGTGAAAACTTTTCTTTCAGTGTGAAGCCAGGGGAGGTCACTGGAGGTCAAGGCGTCGTCATGCCATGCACACACATCCACAGTAGACATCATGTCACATGACTATTTTAGGTGCAAAGCACCAGTAGAAAGACACTTAGCCCATAGAAGCAAGGTCGATCAGACAGACAAACAAATTAGGTGTAGAACACCGACAGGAGTAGAAAAGTTAGTTAAGAATGAGAGCGGAACGACAAACAATTTAGGTGTAGACCACCCGCAAGGCTTGGTGGAGCCAGTTTGCCTACATAGCACAAGCAATTTTAGCGCAGCAGTTAGGGTTCCAGGCGGTAGCGCGCAACTAGGTTTCAGCAGGCTCTCTTTTTTTTTTTTTTTGAGAAACCCGCTCTGATACCATGTCAGAGTTTTGGATAAGTGAAGAGAAACAAAAGACGAACATTTACGTGGTTTGGTCATATGACCTACCTCCAAGAGACGAATGCCCAAAGGGCTAAATCATATTATTCTCTCTTAGTTTGGTGATATAACCTCCACCTATTTATATAAGTGAATTACATATGTGTATAACATAAAAATAAGGACATATCTTCAAAATCAAATATAGATATCACAAGAATCAATAAGATTTTGTTGTGTTTTTGTTGTGATTTTACAGTTATTTGTAGAATCAATTCATGAATCTCAACAATTTATTTATATTTTTTTTATTTATTGATGATTTAACAAAATTTTTCATATTTATTATTATAGTGACAACTCCAAATTAAGTTTCTGAGAAATTAATTTGAACATAACGTGATAATTTAGAAAATGAAAAAATATTAAGAAATTTAAATTAGTTAAGTTGTTCGAATTTGAATTGTAAAAAATATCAAATGAAAGTGGAAAGTTAAAAGTAATTGATTATAACAGTCTATTATTTAACAAACCCAAGATAATTATTTAAATTTCAGATATGGTCAATTTGTACGGGCTGAAAATTTGAACAACTTTTATTTTATCAACCAAAAGCTCATAAAATATTTTTAATAAATTAATCTAGTAACATGATCTCATGATATCATAACAAACACAAAACTGATTCATTCTTTTTTGGAAATTTTATTGTTTGAATTTGATGTATATTTAAAATGAAATTTTAATTTTACAGACTTACTATGAAGAAAGTAATAAAAAATTTATTGGGTAAGATCCAAATGGGACCCGGTTGTTTTGGGTATCCACCTAGACTCAATGCGTATTCTATGGGTAGGGTCCGGATTGGGTATATAAATAACTATAATGGGTATTCATTAGGTATGGGTCCGGGGAGGGTAATACCCGTGCATTGACAAGCCTAGCTACAGGAAGATCTTGTACTGGAGGAAATTAACCAAGTGCAAGTCTAGAAAACCAATAAACTATGAAGACAACTCAGACTTTTTCACATCCCATGAGGTCGAAGTAAGATTATGACTAGTGCAACCTCTATCTATTTGGTTCACTACATGACCAGGTTGGTTAGGTGAGAATGAATCTAATGGACAGTATAAAGAGAGAAACAACATAACACAAGGACAAGTGAGAAACTTGCTGTTTTATGCAAAGGGACATGAGGAAGGCATAAAAGCTAGCGATCCATAGGAAAGCAAAGATGTTGTACTTTATGAGAGAATCTGACATGATGACAGAGAAGGAAATGGACCACTACTCCATGTGTGACATCGGGAGCATGGTACTGCTTCTAATCCTTGCAAAGTAGAACCCTATTGATGGACTGGTATTTTATCAGTTTCAATGGTGCCCATATCAAGAATTCAGTCATGAGGATGTGAATTCAAAGAAGTACTAGCTCTTATCTGCAGCTTAGTGAGGCTGAATATTCTGTGCTGGAGGAACTAGCGAATTCCCTGTTAGTTTTCAGGGACAGCCAGCAATCATATTGAATGAGATTTGCATTTGTTTCATGTGTCCTTTCTGTTTCTTTGCAACCCCTAAATCTTGAATGCTAGCCAAGAGCTGGAGCATTGGCTCATTGCCTCTGTGCGGAGCTCATATCCTCATCCAGGCACTATTAGATCAAAGACAACTTGTCTCCTGCAATATAAACAGGCCCATTTCTAATTCTCATGACTTACAAACTTGATGGAGCCATTAGCTGAAAGAGAAAAGATGGGCTGTCAACTACATGTACCAACCTAGCAGTTCAGGAAAATCTATGCTGTGTCTTAATGCTAGTCATAGGAGCGGGTCACCAGAATTAATTTAACAAGTATCAGATTTCTTTAAAGATGAGCACACCATATATCAAGCAGATGAGTAGAATTAAGCAGCTAACATTCACAATGTCTACAACAATATATGATAACTTCAACATACAGATTACAGGGAGCTACAGCAAGAATTTGGTTTTTATAGGTATTTAATAATTTTAGGATATTTTAAGGAGTTCCACAAAGTTGTTATCCTTTTATCTTCATTGGTTCCTTCTGAATATCTTGCATGCCAATTGAATCTCTCAAGATTGAACATTGTACCAAGTGAATCCCACAACCCCTCCTGGCATATCGGAGTTTAGTTTGTCTAAAACTGTTATATCAGCCTATTAGTTTTGCATTCCTACGCATAGTGATAGCAAGAATACATTGTTATTTATTCCAAAATGTCCAAACACAATAATTGATTATGCCAATATCAGACTATCAGAGTAACTCTTATAATTTGGTTGTCCAGAATGCAATAATTGCTCCATAAGGAGGAAGCCTCACCAGTGTATTTCCCATTTCTCTCATAGTCTTCAAGAAAATGAGACACAACTGTTGTTGGAATTACATAGCCAATATTCTCAACATCATCAGATCTGTATACCTAAACGAAAGATTTTCTGAGAATATGATATTTATAAGGAGCTGACGATAAGTGACAGGAAAAACATCTGATCTTAAAATTAGGACCACAGAACAGTTTAGTGGAAAAGATAACAGAAATCAGAAGGCATGTGACTTGCAAAAATGCAGCATGACAAAAGATTATTCCCATAAAAAGATCTAATATCTAAAAAATAATTTACTTAACATTCAAATATAATTAGAGACCCTACCTGAAATGCCACTCCAATGCACTCTCCTTGGTCATTAAATGCAGGACCACCACTATTACCTAAAATATGATTAGCATAAGCAATAGCAGAATATAGCATAGGAATAAAATACAACTTAGAGATATGTATTAATACTATTATCAATTAGCAAATAGAAAAATATGGCTAACTGGAGCATCAACAAATAGTTACACATAGAGCAGAACAATCCTAGTTATACTGACCAGGATTTATTGCAGCATCGATTTGAATACCAAGCAACTCCGAAGATCCATGAGCATATGATGTCACCTGATAGTTTATGACAAGTTTTTGCCATTATGCATACCAAGGATTAGGTGTTCTATTGTTACTCTTTCCTATCTATGTTAGTTCATTTACATAAACAAGAAGTTTATCATGCAGCTATTTAAATATGTGGATTCGATACATGATACAGGTCAACACTTGGATTCAGAAAGCAAACAAACTGTATTTATATGTGGCAACAAGTCAGACTTGCTCAACCCTGGTGCTTTATTAGAGAAAGAAAGGTGTTTTGCATTTCACTGGAGATCTCTGATAATGGTGTGGAGAACTTTAGGAGCTACTTGAATAATAGTTAAAATTCTTTTCTGAGTCATACACAATTCCATGATAATATTTTTCACATCTGGTTCTTTGGAATTACACAATTCTTCCACAATTTTCTAACTCCCCCCTAAGTGATAGATGAGACTCTGCTTCATTTTTTGTCCAAATAATAAAATTGCTACATAACAAAATTCAAAGTCCATTAGCAAAAATTTCTCTATTAAATTCAAAATGCTTTATCCAAGAAAATGATGAATTACACATCGACACTACACTTGCAGTTACCATCCAGCAGTCCACGTCCTCAAAATCTTTGATTGACAGCCTGTTTCATATTTCTTTTGTATTAAGTATGAGAGCTTGATAGGTGAACGAACCTCAATTCTTGATACCACACCCTTAGACACAGATATGGTTTCTCCTCCAAGTGGATATCCCACAACAGTCACTGCATCCTGCAAGTTTCATGGGGGAAAAAGCATAGGAACAAGTAAGAAATTTGGGATTATGTTTGTCACATCAGAATCGGATAAACAGAACAGGCGCTATTTGATAAGCATTGTCCAATGCATCCAGGTAGTTGTATGAAAATCATATATTTGTAAAAGCTGGCACTGAATTGATAAAGCAGATAAAAGTATCAAGCATAGAACACCGAAAACAAGAATATATAGAAGATTTACAGACAGAAATATCGGCACCTTATGCAATGCACTTAAATGGTTTGATCATAAAATATAAGCAGGTCCAGTACACATTATAGTCAACTCAATTCATCTTTAAGTGTCCAAAACTGTACCACCACAGTCCCAATATGGCATCCAGCCAAGTACCTTTAATTTTCTCACTCGAATTCCAACTATAAAGCTTTGATCTAGATTTGTATGCTTTGTCAACTAAAATATGACTGGTGTAAGATGCCAAGTAAGCAGTTCCTCCAATACCACAATTATGATGCAGATAGCATGAAAGGGAAAAGGCACAGAACAAGAGACTTGGTCTTCAGGATAAAAAGAGATTATCCCATGTGTAAGGAAAAAGCACGAGCTATCAGTTGGAAAACAGAGAAAGATGAATCAAGTGACCTGCAAGTTAGGCAAGTGTCCAAGTTGAAGAGGCTCGGCTCCTTCCCAGAATTCCTTGCTTTCAACAGAAAGCAGAGCTATGTCACATTCTACGCCTCTCGCTAGAACCTGTAATAAAATCACTGAGTACAGGGTAAGCTTCAATATCAAAGTTCCAGTTGAGTTTCCCCTTCCCCACCTGGGTACCAACAAAAATATAAATTAAATAAAAACAAAAAATAATTATGGCACATATAAATGAGAAAAGCTCTGTTTTAAACAATTTTTAGTATTGGCAAAAAGTTCTCCATTTCTATATATTCAGTACTCAAATACTACATTTTAAAATGGAGATATCCTTTAAAAGGTGTTAGTAATCATAATAAAACTGAAAACTTATAAAAGCTTTAATCCAGAATCATCAACTGTATCATCCATGAATGCAGTTTCAGGATGCTAGACTTAAAAAAACAGGGAACTAGGTGAAAAGATTCAGAGTAAACAATTGTTTGAGCCTTCATTAAGGTGAACTGCAGAAATAGACTAAGCACTTGTCTAGTCACTCCCCTCCCTTTTGTTTCTTTGTATATCACTTGGTCACTTTGAGAATGTTTGGTTAAACCAAGGACCTCGAGTAGACTAGTATATTGGTAATAATACAAAGATTTGTGTTTGTGGTAGCCAGCGGCTGCAGTGGTAATTATTAAATATCCTTGATGCCTTTGGCTAACTTGGAATAGGGTACGTAATGTGGATTCTATTGCTTATGTTTCAGTTGTATTGTTACGCAAAAAAGGTTAGATTTGTGACATGACATACCTTGGCAACATATTTCGTATCATCCCCTCTTCTCTTCACTTTGACCTGCAATCATGAAAATCACCTGAAGTTGACAAATTGCATGAATGAAGATATGAAAAGAAGATGGATTTGATAGGATTTGAGTAATACACGGGTCTTGACACCTAGAATAGTAGAATTTAAATAAATTAGGGCAAGAATACACACCAAAGTTACTAAAAGTATGGATCTTTAGGAAAATATGCATCTACCTAGAAAAGCATGTATATCAACTAATTTGCTTAATCCACTGTATCATGTATCAAGCAAAGATTCCATCAAGAAGCAATCTCTATTCAATAATGACAAATGTATATAGAGCTGATTGGTATTAAGATTCACCATCAGAATTGACATGTTGCAATCTGAATGAATGAAACCCTGATGCTGGAATGAGTAATCTCCCTCTCACTAGTATCATGCTTCTCAAGTAAGCAACATTTTCATAAGCATGTGTATCGTGTTCAACACAGTGTGCATTTGTCAAAAGCTTCCCCTGGCCAATCATAAAGGCACTGCAATAAAAAGGTTATCAAGCTGAATTTAGAAGGGGAATTAAAATTAAGAATGCATTTCTGAGATGCATTCTTATTTTGAGTTCTATTTAAAAAAAAAAAAAATAGAAAAAAACAGAGAGATGCAGACCCACCTTCCAGTACTTGTATACTGTCTTTGCTTCTGCCAAGGAAGGGAATAATCTGGCGCAGTGTGAGTACAGTAAACCTAAATGAAGAGGAAAAAGGTAATCAGAAAGAATTCACAATTCATTAGATATATAAGAATAAAAATTATAGATATGCACCTTTACAACAGCATTAAGGAAAGCAGCATCTTGGAGATTACCTGTCTCTACCTGACATAAGATAATTGATTAGACTTAAGGTAGTGAGCCAATGAACCTCAGCCAAAAAGGCCCCAGCCAATGGTACTAACTGGTAATTGCCACAACAAGAAGAACAACTGTAGTTATGCGAGGAAGATGAACATGAAACCACAGATTGTTTCTAATCAAATTGTGCTTGTTAGAAACAAAACTCAACACTAACAATGTCATAGAGAAGATCAAAAGCCAACATAATCGACAGATACAATTTGGTTAGTACCACACAACAATATACCAAAGGTACTAGTAGACACATAGTCACTATTTTCTCTGTATAGCTGAAACGAACAAGTGTCCCTAACTATGATGTGAAAGATTTTGAAACTGTTTGGAGAACCAGATAGCTAATATTGTGTTCCAATAAGACGTTCACACCATCACTCCATTGCTATAGGCAGGCAAGTTATAAAACAGCATCTGCCAGATCTTATGCCTCGAATTAACAAGTTACTTTGGAAACTGCTGATTATCAGTCTCCTCAGGTTTACACTCGACCAAAATGAAACAGAATACTTTAATCACATAGCAAGTATATAGAACGCAAGAGCCTATTCAGTTCATTGGTTAAGGACTGCATAATCTGTTTCTAGGCCTATTCACCTGCTGTTTTGTCGAGTCAACCAGAAGTCCTTTATTCGCTTTCCTTTGTAAGCCAGATGACTTGTATGATGTCAACTGGGATCGTCCAGTTTTGTTCCATGTACTTCTTCCATCTGCATTTGATAAAGAACTCCCGTCTCTTGATATTGATGGAAACTTCTGTAGAACTGCTTCTTTCTGCAGTCAATTGCAAGATATAAAGGGGCTTCACTGGCGCATAGTAATCTTTTTCTTTGAGTAGGTTGTACCAGGACTATCCTCTTCAAATAAAATGAGTATTTATAAGGACCTCAAAACTTATACTATGACTGGGCTCTTTCAGGAGCCAGATACAAAAGTGCTTGGCATAATTTCCAAAACAATATATTTAATAAATAGTTAAATACATAATAGCATTTGTGTCTTTCCAATAAAGTAGAGATCAATAACACCGTCCATTTTTGCCCCTATAGTTTTTCCTTCCATCATCAAGATTCCAGAAATCCATGAATACAATGCGCATTCAAGAAGCAAATACTTCTCATTCAAAACAATACACATTAAATGAAATTAAACACCACAGGCAAGATATAGGAGTTAGATCCTACATCAATATAAAGTTCTCTGTCATATCAATTGATAATATCAGAGTCATCCATTGCTCCTCTGGATGGTGAAGCTAGCATTGCAGTGTTCGCCACAACCAGGACCTTATGCAAAGCTAGCCAGCACAGGTCCCTGGGTGCAGAACATGATGCATCGTTATGATCCTAATAGTCGCCATCATTATTACTCCATACTGTGTCACAAGTACAGTATGGAAAGCAGTTAGCTCAATTATGAAGAAATAGGATGGGACAGAAACCAGAGTTTCGGAATGTGAATGAAATCAATGTCTCTGTCTCCTCTAATTCTCCCTAGTTTCTCTCAGCTTCCCTGCCCTCTTCTCCCTCAAATTCCTCTCAATTTCTCATTATTTCAGCTCGATTCTACGATTCTGAACATACTAATGTTGATTTATATGCTTATGAACTCTACCGATTTATCTCAAGCTCATATCATGATGGTTAAGATTATGGCATTAGTGTACCTCTGCGGATTTACTCAGCGATTTCTTCGGTTTTCCTTTAACCGGATTTTGATTCACATCCTTACTGGATTTTGAAGCACTTAATAGATAAGGTCTTCGTGATGCGCAGAAGAGGCGATTGGATGATAGAGAGTGACTGGAAGTGGCGCAACCGGGGGAAACGAGGGCGGAGAACCAGCTGTTTGCGGCTGCGACTGACATCCTAAACCGGCGTTGTGTGTTGGGCAATGGCTAGAGAGAGAGAGAGAGAGAAAGAGACTAATTATTATTGGGTTATATGATGTGTTTCCTTATCCTTTTCGGCAACGAATAAAAATATTTTGATTAGAGCACTCCCTTTTTGGCGCCTACTCCAAAAGAGTATTTAATATTCTTTTTTTATTAAAATGTGGAATTTTGGGCAAGTTAAAATACAGTTTAATTCATTTTTAGGATGTTTTATTTTATTTTATTTAATGGAGATACATAGAGAAATATAAAAATTGAATAGGTATATTTTAAAAATAATATTTACGTTGAATTTATTTTTTAAGATAATTAAAAATAGTTTGAAATGTATGTGGTATGTTCGATTTTGTTCTTCGGAGGATAATTTAAAATTTATTATCAAATTATATATATATAGAGAGAGATAGTTTCATTTGTAGGTGGAATTAATTTTGTATAGTATTGTAATTATATTTGTATGAAAAGTTATTTACTGTTTCTTTACTTATTTTTTCAAAATCATAATTTTGTATTTAATTAATAATAATTGTTGTGATAATAGGTGACCAAAAAGCTCATGAGATTGATTGGTTTGTAATCTATTTAAGTAATATTTTTTCACTTCGTAACATTGAATTAAATGAATAAGAGTAAGTATTTGCCTGGCCTTACCTTATTGTTCTTTTGTATTTTTCATATATTGCAACAAAGCTCAGAAATCATCAATTAATAAAAACTGCAAAATCAACTTTTGAGGATTTGATCTGAAATGTTCCAAGTCGAGAAAATCTAAGAATGAGCATCAAGGGTCCCTATAATACACGGACAGTCCAAAAAATTACTCGGTGCAGTATCGGACACGTGTCGGATACAGCATTAGCATGTCCGAAAATATAAAATAAGATACTCCACAGACATGCCTATTGCATTGTTCGACACATTTTGAATTTTTTTATAATTGGATTATCTTTAAAAAAAATTATGGTTGATACAAAAGAAAAAGAATTAATTCACCCATCTCAAACTAAAAGTTTTGGAATGAAATCACTAAAAGATTTGAGAGATAGTCATGATGATTTAACTAATTTGGATATATTAGAATTTTTTTATTGCATATATTTTTGAAGTCACGTTTGGCTAAAGAATTTAGATGTAAGACACGCTGATGTTATGTTTTATATTGATATTTTTCATATTGCATGTTTTAATTTTATGAGAAATTGAGAACATATATAATAAAAAATATATTATACGTAGTCGTGTCAGTGGCGTGCCATGTCCTAATTCTTTTAAACTTTTCGTATAGCTGTGTCCGTGTCCATGTATCATAGAGAGTTCTAACGAGACTTGCACTGAATATTATGTTCATATGATGAGTGTCGTATTTCATCGACATAAGACATATGAAGTCTATACGATTTTAGTAGATGGTTGGCAAATGTTATCAAACCCAAAACATCTTTATGTTTTCCTCATCAATCTTAGGAGATTGATTCTTGGAAAGCTTAATCCGTGTCTCATTAGAAGGAACTCCCATTTCGAGTTTTCCATCTTGAACCTATTCAAGACTTTTTCGATATACGAAGCTTGGGTTATTTCTAATATCTTTCTAGATCTAGCTCTATGATCTTGATGCCAAGGATGTAGAACACATTACTGAAATCCTTCATGAAGAAGTGAGTAGAAAGCCATATTTTCCTGTCAACCAAAATCTTGACATCATTCCTAATGACCACGCTATCATTCACGTAAAGCACAAAGAACCTAACTAAGCTACCACTGACCTTCTTGTATACACAAGGGTCAAACTCGTTCTTGACAAAATCGTAACTCTTTATTACTTCGTCAAAACAAATATTCCAACTTCAGGAAGCCTGTTTTAGTCCATAAATGGACCTATGGAGACAACAAACCTTTTGCTCTTCTCCTATTGGATATGAAACTCACAAGTTGATCCATATAGATCTCTTGTTTAACGGAATATTGTTTTCACATCTATTTGTTATATCTCATAGTCATAATATGCTGATATGGAAAATATAATACGAATAGACTTGGTTATTACCACAGGCTAATAAGTTTTCTCAAAATTTACATCGGATCTCAGAGTACAACCCTGGCCCTGAAGGTAGTTACCTGGCCATCGTTTCAAAACTTTTGCTTGTAAACGCATTTTCACCCTATGGGCTTCAACCCTTTAGGTGGGTCTACCAAGGTCCTTACCTTGTTGGGCTCATGGAGTCCATCTCGAATCTCATGGCCTCAAGCCATTTTTCTGAATCGATGTCAAACATCGCTTCTTTGTAAGTGTTTGGATCATTATCCAATTAACAGGTCACCAATAAACCATATCTCTTAGGCGGTTGAGATGCTCTGGTTGAGCTCCAGATAATTGGAATATTTTCAGTGGGAACCATAGGTAGAAGATAACACAACTGTTGCCTTAGACATTGCTTCACTTGATTCCTCAGGTGGAAAATCCTTTTTCAAGAGCACTGAATTTCTCAAAATAAACAACTTTTGTTATGAGGGATCATAAAAATAATATCCCGCAGTTTTTTTTAATATTTGATGAACCTAAATACAGTTTGTTTTCCACTAGTCTTTTGACGTATGTGTGATTTTCCCATATGCTAAGGTATTTATAGGAAGTAGGCTTGCTATGCCATATCTGATTTGGTATCTTAGCCATAGTCTTAGATAGTGTCATGTTCAATAACTCAGCCGTCGTCTCAAGAGCGTAACAAGGATAGTGGCAACTCTGTGAAGCTCATTATAGATCAAACCATGTCCAACGGGGATTATGAATCAATAGTGGCATTCCAAAAGGAATCCACCGAGAGGGAATTCCGTTCTCTTTTAGATAATACAACAATGCTCCAATCATGTACTCACCACCTTAATCCGATCGAAAAGCTGAGATCTTGCGGCCAATTTGGTTCTACTTCAAGTGTTAATTCTTTGAACTTTTCAAAGGCAGCAAACTTGTACTTCATCAAGTAAACATAACCTTACCTTGAGTGATCATCAGTAAAGGTTATGAAGTAAGTGGACTCACCTTTTGGCTTGAGTATTAAATGCCTCGCAAACATCTGAATTGATCAAATCCAACATATCACTAGCAAGCCTATTTTATACTAAAAAGAGTTTCTTATCATTTTACCTTTCAGACAAGACTTGCAAGCTCATAGGTTGTCCAAATCGTCTATTTCTAAATTTTTAAGTCCACCAACTTTCTTTCCTATCCTAAGAGATGTGACTTAGCCTTGCATGCTAGACCTGCGAGTTTTCTTGATTATCTAACTTGCGTTTATTTTGAATTGTCATAATCATATTATGTTGTGGGGCTATATAGAGGTCATTATTAGTTTACCTGGCCCGTGTGAAGAACCATTCTTCAACAGATAAAAATATATTTGATTGATTGAAATTCATAACCTTCTTTGTTCAAAACAGAAATAGAAACGATGTTTTCAACCATGCTAGGTACATAATAATATTCCTCCAAATTAGTCCAAACATGATCACTAACTATGTGAGTGAAAGTTGCATGCAATTAAAGTAAAGGGTAAAGAAACATTCTAGGTAAACATGTTACATGCTCATTGATAATTCCCCCTTAAATATTTTTTCCAAGCTCAAAGTGAGAAGGTGGGCCCCTTTTGAGCAATCCAACAAGTTTGATCCTGCGGGCCATGAGCAAGGTAGCTTATAGTTCATCTATTCTTTACTAACTTGGCAAGGTCATAAATGAGCCTAATCTAGAAGGATAACTTGGCAAACAATAAGGATGACATGTCACATGATAAGACACATCATAATAGAAAATCTCCAACAAACTCCTCATGGATTAATGAAAATTGACCTAGATGTAGCAGGTAAAATGGAATCCGCAGAAATTGAGCTTACTGGGCAAGACTCATTTAAAAGTCACTTTAGGGCGCCTTTCCACCTGCCTGTTTATAATGGCATCACTGACCATGCTGAGCACCTTCATAAATTTGAGAATGCAGTCCTGCTACATACGTATACTAATGGTATTAATGTAGCATATATCTTACTACACTAAGTGACTCTTCCCAACAGTAATTCGAGCCCCTACTCGTCAGTATTATATTTTCGGTTCAACTCATCTCATAGAGCTTTTGCAGTGTAAGAGTCGCAACAATAGACATCGAAGACATATTTAACAGTGCTGACAAAATAGCTCCTCTGCCAATTTGATCCCGCTTAATCCACTATTTGATCTCTGTAATTTTGGGATCGATTTAAGTTGGTTTAGATCTAGTTACCTGAATCACTGTCAAAAGCCCTTTCGTCGTCAACCATATTTTCATTCATTATTGCCAGTATTTGAAAATTTTACCCAAAAACTTATCCTGCAGATTGGAGAAGTCGACTTTTGATGTGATCGGAATAGCAACAAAAATAGTCTCGATCATTTAATACTCGGAGAATAAATTATAGATTTTAAATCACAAACTCTGAGTTCAAAACAACAGTTTAAAACTGTTTAAGTTCCAGCAAATTCGATTTTTTCAAAATTGTATAATTTCTTCAAGATTGCTGGGAAAGTTGCATAAATAATTTAAATTTCATTTTGAAATTGACAATCAGAGATATTAATAAGTTTTAAAACCAAAATACAAATACCTACGTTGGAACAAAATAATAGTTTCAACATTAGATATGTTATTTTATGATAAAATTAAAGGATAACTTACAATGAGAGTTGTATCGTAACAACTCTAGGTCCAATAGAAATTGCACACTAATCGAATCGCAGAATATCTACTTGCCTTGAAGAAGTTATGCGTTCCGTCCAGAACTGCACCGGGTATTATGCAATTCTTTCCAGGATAAGATGGTTGTCGTTTGTTCAGTATTGTACTTATACTGACAAACACCTCGAACAACATTCAGTAGTCGTTTTACTGAAACTTAGTGCTCAAAACTTGGAGTTTTGAGAAAGAAGTCGTGATGAGTGTCGAGACCGCAAAAAATAATTCATACGAATACTTTTATAGAAGTGGGAGTAGGGTCAATTCCTTAGGGATTGACTTCAAGTCGATTCCTTCAAAAGTAAAAAAATAATGGGGGAATTTTGATTATGAAGAGAATTAAAAAAAAAAAACTAAATTAGACTAGGGAGATAATGAAATTAAAAGGGATAAATATAAGAGAACTTTTTCGATTAAGATCGGGCTCATGCTTGATTCTATTGGTTGATCATTTATGCAAATATGACACTCATATAAATAAATAAACCAGTATGGTCATTGATACGATCTAATGATCTCACATTTACTTACCTTTTCGTCAGGCAAGGTACGACCATGGGTTAGATCCCTAATCAATGAACAACCCTAGAGTCCACAAGATTTAATCTATCAACAACATTAAGAATTAGAAAGACCTGATTCTAACTAACAAATTTCTACGAAAACTCATGTAATTTAGATCATGCATTCCCCATAACATAATTAACTACTGTGACATAGCTACTAATTATTGAACTAAACAAACAATTACACGGATTTGCAAAGTTCAATTAGCAACGCAAACTTTTTTTATAATGAACAAGTGACCACATTATTCATAAATCAGATGTTTGCAGTAAGAGTGCAGAGAATAGCATAAATACTTATTTTAACGAGAGGAGTAAGCATAAATTAGATCTTACAACATTTAGGAATCAAGAAATCACCTTAAATTTAACCAGAAAAGAAAAATCCTAGCCTAACATGCTAATGGAATAAATAAATGGAATTCTATTAGCAAATAGGTAATATATTAAAACTAAAAAGAATTCAAAAGATAGAATGATGGATAGAATAATGGATGTCTCATGGTTTTGAGATGTCTTCCTATTTATATTATAAGCATCCTACAAATCTAGACATAGAATATGATTAGGTACATAATTGACTCTAAAAAGTTAACAAAGCATTCTTTGCATCAACCAAATATCCCAAAGAATTTTTTCTAAAATCATAGAGCAATCATCCCCTTTTCTTCAGCATAAACCGCATCTTTCCTCTTTTTTTTTTTCAGAGTGTGACCGCAACACTAAGCATAGGCGCATCTAGTCAGATCATCAAATCTGTCACAATTTACTCTTTCTTTCCTTAAATGCTTTCAAATGTTGTTTTCAGCTCAAATTTGCCATCTTTATTCCTTATCAAATATTTTGAGCTGAAAATGCAATAAATTGATGTGATTAGGAGTATTTTAGCTAAAAAAGAAGGTTTAATCATCATCAAAATATGGTAAATTATACACTTATCAAGCCGAGAGAGCAAGAGATGAGAGAAGATGATTCGTTTTGTGTGCTTTGAGAATGAGGGAGGATTAGCCTTTTATAAGCACTCCCCTTTACAACAACCATCATTATAGCATTTAATCTCTAGCAGAAACCGTCAGTAATGGCTAGAAATGGTTGGTCTGTTACTGAATAGTCGGTCAAAGTTTTAAATGCAATTTTAAATTATTTTGACTAAAAACGACTGATTTTGTTCATATTCAATTAAATTCAAATATTTCTGTTGTAAAAAGATACATCCTAAGGCATACATTCGCATTCGAATCCGGGCCCGAGACAGGTCAGGCCGGGCGGCGCGCGGGTGGGACAACTAATGATCACTCAAGTTTCTATAACATTTTAAACACACGTTGGACTTGAACTTAATGCAAAGAGTTTATTTTGGTTATAAACTTCTAACGTGGGATACACTTGAGTGTAAAAACACTCATCCCCACATCCATCTTATAATATATATCAAAGGGGCTTTGATCTTCCATCATCTTTCTAGGTGGAATATCACATCTCTCAATTTTTCAATTCTAATTTATATATTTTAACATGTACTTTTATTCAAATTACAACAGCAATCTCTTATTTAATAATAATAATAGTAATAATAGTAATAATAATAATATAGTAGGAAGAATTTGAAATATTGCCACAGGACAACGGTGTCGTTTCGGTCGAGATGTTCTGCCCCAGTCCTCATACTTATCCAGTACGCTCAGCAGGCCGTTGAGCTGATCTCTTACTTCCACCCAGATTTCCCGCCATTTATACAACTCTCGACCTTGATCATAAGAGGAACGGGGCAAAAGTTCCAAACACTGAAAATGGGAACTCTACACTTCAATTTCCCGGCATTCGTTAACCCAATCAGCAATCAAACTAGTATGCACAGATTCGCAAAGATTGAATCGCCAAAACCTAATTTTCAATTTTGGCGCTATCACAAAATTGGCGTTAGAATTTCCAAATTCTCCAGAAAATATTTTTACTCGAATTCTCAGAGCGATGGCGTAGAAGATCAGCAGAGTTCCATTCAAGAGCTAAGGGTTCCGACCCATTGGTTGGAGCCTTCAAGAGCCTCAGAGGTAGTTCCTTTTTCGTTTGGCTTTTGTTGTTTACTTTATGCTGTCCGCTGCTTAATTTCTAGCTCAACAAGGCAATCAGAGTCGTGTTATGAACTCGAATGAAATGTATTTCCTCATGTGAAGTCATGTTTTTAGCATCGAACATAAATCCATAGTGCTACAAGGAAACCCCTAACATTAGTTCGTGCTATGCTTTGTAAGACTTGTTATGTAATGTTGAACAAGTGTTATTATTCCACACATGTTATCCAATTACTTAGAAAGCAAAAGTAAAGATGTGATGTTCAAAAACGACGCAATGCAAGTACCGTGGTGGTACTTCGATTAGCTCCCGGTGTTAGTGTTACCAGTGATCTAGCATCATCTTTACTTTTCAGCTGGTGATTGCGCATTTTAAATAATTATCATGATTTTTTTGGTGTTTTTACTTATTTTGTGTTTTCTGGGCATGTAAGTTTTCATTTGAATATGTGATGAAGTACATAGTTCTTCAATTGGAATAATGGACATCTGGAGTTGGCAGCTTTGGGTACTCTTTGCTGACTCCATGTGAGTTTTTACTATCTAGAGCAGCCACAAGTTGGTATCCAGCTACTTGTTCAACTATATTTAGCTGTATGTGTAATGTGACATGCCCTGTATATAAATATATCCTATTATGGGATTTGTTATGATTAATGCGACATTTGGAGTTGGCAGCTTTGTGTCATACCCCGTCTGTGTACGATTTGATAATGAAGCTGGTTGAACGCACAAGTTAAGAACATCGTGCTTATTTAACTCTTTTTGAGGTGTGTGTAACGTTACCTGGACTCCTTGACATTTAACTCATGATGCTTCTTTGTCATGGCTAATGTCGAATTATTACTCATTTAATATACACTTGTATGCATATAATGGGTCTGTACATAGTGCACAAGAAAACCTGTATAAAATTGAAAACACATATTTTGCAGTGAAAACCGAAAATGAAAACATAAACAAACAGGCCAAAAAACTATAACTTGTTGCAGCTGTGATGATTGAGGTTTAATAATCCCTCCTCTCTAAGATTTCCAAATTACTGTTATGATAGCCATTCTACAGTAAAGTTCCCCACATTTTTGAGGTTCCTTTTGGGAATCAGCTCTCACTGAAGGTTGCCCTCTCAGAGCTTCAGTTTCATAAGGAACAACTTATAACTCATTTTCAGTGTTCTGTATGCAGGAAGCAGAGTGGCTCAGAGTAACACTTCACAAATGGTTGGACGATGAGTACTGCCCAGAGGCCACTAATGTAGAAATAAGCAGAGTTGCTGCTGCTTCGTTCTACAAATCACTGGTGGAAAAAAGAGCTGAGTTGGGGGAGATTCTGCTAAAAATGGCTGTTGAGTTGGAGTCTATATCCTACCAAGAAAGCTTTCATGGAGCATTCTCCTCAGCGAACGCAGCAGTGAATCTTATTGTTGAACGGATATTGCAGGAGTAATTGCACAAGACAAAGGTTCAGCCCTTATCCTGCAGCTTTTATCATTTCTTATTTTCGAGTAAATTAACATATAGTAGACTAGTTCTTATTTTCAAGTGGATGTATCTGATTTTTTATCAGCGATTTATGATGCCCCCGTAATTTCCAATAGATTAAAACTTTATCTAATAGAACTTAGGTGTCAACTTTGGTAGCATTATCTTTATGACATAGTATGTGTAAAAAATTGCAATAGTAAACTAGTCGTTGCTTTTTTCTATGGGAGTCTAAACTGACGAAGTCACTGTTTTGGGATGTTAGAGATTTATAAGCTTAGTGGTTTAGAATGTCTCTAAGGAAGTGAAGGTGGGTTGGTCTATTGCTAGTGGAAGAGAGTGCAGGCTGCCTTCAAAATTCAAATGTCAATATATTACATAAGGCTGGGATAGTGGGTATTGGGTACTGCTGAGATTGAGGTGTCCAACTCAAAACTATATATGCTATTAATTTGCCAAAGTCGTCCTTATTTGATGAATGCGAATTTCAGCCCAATTTTACCGGATTAAGTGAGTGGAATTTGGACCGGTCTTTTTTGGTCGAAATTGGGCAAAGGAGAGGAAATTGTAAATCAATTAATTTTAAATTTTCTAATGATAAATTTATTTATTTACTCGAAAAGACAAGGTAAAAATGTTAGAAAGAATATTGACTGAGGGAGAAAGTGAAGTTGAGCTTTGCAAAATTGTAAATTATTTTACAAAGAAAACAGTAATGGGGGCATTCCGAGAATTGAACTCGGGACCTCTCGCACCCTAAGCGAGAATCATACCACTAGACCAAATGCCCTCGTTGGGTCCCATGATTATGATGGATATCCTTAATCTTGTCAGCAAAAAGTTGGGATGCTGGGATATGCGAAACTGCCGAGAATGAGGTATTCAAAAATATATGTGGTAAATTGCTAATGTGCCAAAATTATCCTTATCTGATGTACGCCAAACTATAACGATTGTTCCAGACTGAGTGCAGCTTGGGCTATCTTTCTGTTCCAAATTG
>NC_026150.1:20557861-20634270 GCF_000512975.1 Sesamum indicum
AAAATGTAAATTAGAAAAAATTATGAAATAAAATTATTTATTCACTTTCACTGACGAAGAAGTTAAAATGATAGGAACAAATTGATGGTCGGAGTAAGTGAACTTGAGTTTTGCAAAAATTGTACATTATTTTGCAAAACATAATAGCAATGGGGCATTCCGAGAATTGAACTCGGGACCTCTCGCACCCTAAGCGAGAATCATACCACTAGACCAAATGCCCTCTTTGGATCCCATAAATTTGAGCAAGAAAATAGAATGGTGTGTTCTGAGAATTGATCTCCCACCCTAAGCGAGAATCATGCCACTAAACCAAATGCCCTCGCTGGTCCCATGCATATTATGGAGAATCCAAACACGATATATTGAAGATATGTTGCAATAACTTCTTTTTTATGGTGAAATAAATTGTAAAAAATAAATAAATTTAAATAGTAAAAGTTGGGAGCATTTTCAAACAAAATTTAGAAGTAAAAAAAAAAAACTTGAAATTGAAGTATTTAGAATAATAATTTAATATTTATTATATAATATGTATATATGAATGCATACACCTTTTGATATTCCTTTTCAATGTCCATTATGTTATACTCTTTTGTATCCCCCATGATGATTTTAATTATAATAGTTATGGTGTATTTTGTAACCACAATTTTGATGGTCTATAAATAACACCATATATTTCATTTGTAGAAGAAGCTTTAGAGAGAATAAGAAAGTGATTTGGAGAAGAATACATATATTGTTTTCTTTATATTCTATTAGGAGTGATAAGTCAATATATTTAGAATTTCTCTAAATTTATAACATGTTATCAGCACAACGTTACGCTCGATCAAGGTAGAATGTTTTTCTAGTATAATTTTTATTCTTTGTTTGTTTTATCTCTACAATATCATAATTTTTATTCTTGATGATTTAATAATAAAATATGAGTAATTATATTTTATATATGTCAATGTCTCCTAAACTAGACATATATAAATAATAAAAAAAAAAGTTCTATTATATTTGATATTGCCTCCAGAAGTAGGCATACAATTCTTGATTTCATCCCCTAAAGTGGATGTGATATTACCTCCAGAAGTAGGCATGCAATTCTTGATTTCATCCCCTGAAGTGGATGTGATATTGCCTCCAAAAGTGGGCATACAATTATTGATTCTATCCCCTGGAGTGGATGTGTTTTATAAAATTTCATTGCTTCCTGAAATAAGTAATGAGTTAAAATCATCTCCAGTAGTAGGTGAAATATTTTGGACCAATTATGTGCAATATCATCCCTGATGCCATGTTAAGTATAATGTTTGATTTTCTCACAACCTAAAGTATTTTGAGATAATGGCTTGATCAAGAAGCTCGACGCTTCTTCGCTTATTTAGTTGATTCATGATAATTTTTTTTTATATCATAGTATAACTATTGTTATTAAAATATGACTAACTTGAAGTTAATTTAATTAACTTACTTTACCTACATAGTTTTCTTTTATAGGCCCATGTAGGTATTTTGCTTGTTTTATTAGTATATTTATATGCAATAAAATTTATTTGTTAAGAAAACAACTTTGACATGAATACCATTTAATTGCCATTTGTAACATTATAAGATTTAAGCCAAACTTAAATATATTTAATTTCATGTATGCATGCATGCCATAATAATTCAAATTAATTACATGGTAACTTATATTTTACTTAATGTTAGTAATGTTTTATGTCATTTTTACTTTACATCATGTGTTATACATTTTATTTTATTTATATGTATATGTTGAATATTATGCTAAAAGTGCATATTAACTTATTGTAGCTTAATGACCAATCTCACAAAATTGAATTTTGTTGCTCTTGATGTTTCTGGAAAAAATTATCGATCGTGGGTTCTTGATGCCGGACTGCATTTGGCAATTAGCAAATTGGGAGAAACAATAAAAGAAAGTACTAGTGCTTCTGAGCAAGATTGTGCTAAAGCGACAATTTTACTTCGTCATCATCTTCATGAGAGCGTGAATTCTCAATATTTAACAGTTAAAAGTCATTTTCAACTCTGAAAAAGTTTAAAGGATTGATTTGATAATCAAAAGACTGTAATCTTACCATGTGTAAGATATGAGTAGATACAATTGCGACTGCAAGATTTCAAAACAATTGCTGAATATAATTCTGAGATGTTTCGAATTGTATCAAAAAATTAAGGTTATGTGGAGAAGATGTGACAGATGAACAATTATTGGAAAAACTACTTCTACTTTTCATGCACCCAACCTTGTACTCCAACAGCAGTACAGGGAACGTGGGCTCAAAACCTATTCAAATTTGATTTCATGCTTGCTTCCTGCAGAAGAAATAATAAGCTTTTGTTAAATAACCATCACACCCGATCCAGTGGTTCCAAACCACTTCCTAAAAATTCAGCGGCATTGCCTGAAGTAAATGCTACTTCTTCACGAAAGGTGCATGGTCAGTACCATGGCTCACCTTGGGGCCATTCTTATGGACGTGGTCGTGGTCGTGGAAATCATCATAAGACATGAATTAATCTCAATATTCAGAAGAACAATGGAAACAAGACAAAGAATCAACAAGAGAAAACTACAAATGGAGATCTTTACCATAGATGTGGGATGTCTGGACATTGGTCCCGTACCCGTCGTACGACACAACATCTAGTCAAATTATACCATGCTTTTGTGAAAGCAAATGGTAAAGAAATTGAGACTAATTTTGTTGAGGCTGGAGTCTCAGTCAATACCCATATAGATGCATAAGATGTTTTTCAGTCTATTGAAAATGATGATAAAGATCTTCCTAAGCTGCCCATACAGTTTGGTAACATTACTGAGGATTTCAACATGCTTGTTGATTAGATTTATCTCATATATTATTAGTATTTTTCTATTATTAAGTTATGTTTACTTTTATTTGTAGGGTATTCTTTTAATATCGTAATGTTTTTATATTTTATAATGAAGTTTTTCTTTTACTTGTTATATGTCTATTTCATTTATATAGAATGGATCAAGCCATTACAATATTAAAAGAAAACATATAAAACTGGCCAAAAATAAGTTTTAGAAAGAATGAGAACATATACTTCTGATTTATACGACACATTGATAAGCTCTATTAAAACACATAGTATCACTAACATGAAGTTAGTTGATCAAAGTAATTTTACTTTGTGGCATGATAGACTTGGCCATCTAGGTAAAACAATGATGTATAGGATCATTGAAAATTCATATGGACACCTACTAAGGACCTGAAGTTTCTTGTTAAAGGTGATTTTAGATGTCCAGCTTGTTCTTTTGAAAAATTAATTACAAAACCATCTATGACAAAAATGAATTTAGAATCTCTTATATTTCTCGAACGAATTCAAGGAGACATATGCAGGCCAATAACACCGTCATGTGGGCCATTTAAATAATTTATGGTGTTGATTGACGCATCGACACGTTAGTCACATTTAAGCTTGTTGTCAACACGAAATGTTGCTTTTGCAAGACTATTAGCCCAAATACTGCACTGAGAGCTCATTTTCCTGATTATCCTATTAAAAGGATAAGGTTAGATAATGTCGGAGAATTTCCTTCTAAATCCTTCGATGGTTATTGTCAATCGATTGGGATAGTTGTGACCCTTGTTGATGAGGTCAAAATTGCCTTTATCGGCATGGGGGCATACAATTTTACATGCAGCAGCTCTAATTCATCTTAGACCTACTGCTCGCTATAAATTTTCTTCATTACAATTGGTCTTCGGAAGAGAACCAAATATTTCTAATTTAAATGTATTTGGTTGTGCGGTGTATGTCTCCATACCCCCCTCCTCAACGAACTAAAATACGACCACAATAGAGACTGGGAATTTATGTTGGTTTTGAGTCTTCCTGAATTATTAAATACTTTGAACCAATGATCGGTGATCAATTCACTGTTAGGTACTTGGATTGTCAATTTGATGAGACAATATTCCCGGCATTAGGGGGAATAGATAAGGAGATTAAAAGGAAAGATATTGCATGGAATGCAATATCTATATTTTTTATGGATTCACGGACAAACAATAGTAAACTTCAAGTTCAACAGATCGTACATTTGCAAAGTATTGCAAATAGGCTACTAGAAGCGTTGATAGATACCAAAAATGTCACAAAATCACATATTTCGGCTGAAAATGTTCCAGCTCGTTTAGAAGTCCTTGAAGCGATTCTTACTCAATCAAAGGCATGTGAGTCACATATACGCCGGAAGCGTGATAGACCACTTGGCTCTAAAGATGCAAATCCTCGAAAGAGATCATCTCAATTAATCATGATGCAAATGTGATCATTAGTATTGTCTCTAAGGATAAAATCCCTGAAGCGGCTTTATCTTAAGACTCTGAAAGTAATAAGTAAGATCTCGAGGATAGTTATGAGATGTCTATTAATTATGCTCATAACAGTTTAGGTTGTATCGAAAAGAAATTGAAATGGATGATATTTTTGCTTATTCTATAACCGTCGAAATCATGGATGAAGATGAAAATGATCCTCAAACTGTGTAGGAATGTCGACATCGAAATGATTGGAAAAATTGAAATAGGACCATACAAGATGAGTTAGGCTCGCTAAATAAGCGAGAAGTATTTGGACCTATAACTCCAACACCAAAATGTATCAAACTAGTTGGCTATAAGTGGGCGTTTATATGAAAGAGAAATGAACGAAATGAAAATTGTAAGGTACAAAGCTAGACTTGTGGCCCAAGGCTTTACTCAAAAGCCCAGAATTGATTATACTGAAACATATTTACCTATAGTGGATGCAACCACAATTAGATTTTTAATAAATTTATCAGTAATTGAACAACTGCAAATGCAGCTCATGGATATGGTAAATGCATATCTGTATGGGTCATTGGATACAGATATCTACATGAGAATCCCAGAAGGATTAAAAATGTCTGAAGCATTGCAGTCAAAGCCTCGTTATATGTACTTTATCAAATTGAAAAGGTCCATGTACGGACTTAAACAATCATGATGTATGTGGTATAATCGTCTTAGTGAGTACTTAATAAAGAAAGGATTTTACCATAATCACATAAGTCCATGTTTATTCATAAAGAGGATAAAGTCGGGATTTGTAATCGTAATTGTGTATGTTGACAATTTGAATATTATTGGATCTCCTGAAGAGATTCGACAAGCAGTTGATTACTTAAAAAGTGAGTTTGAGATGAAAATTTTAAGTACTACAAAGTATTGTCTCGGCCTGTAGTTTGCATATACTAAGGGTGGAATTTCCATTCATCAATCGAACTATTTAGAAAAATTCCTTAAACGTTTTCATATGAACAAAGCTCATCCATTGAGTAAACCTATGGTAGTCCTATCACTTGATATTAATAAAGATCCGTTCCATCCTCCAACACTAATGATGAGATTTTGGGCCTAGAAGTACCATATCTCAGTGCAATTTGTACATTGATGTATCTTGCTAATAATATCCGACCAGATATAACTTTTTTAGATAATCTACTAGCAAGATATAGTTCAACACCAACAAAGAGACATTGGAATGGTGTTAAACACATTCTACGTTATTTACGTGGAATAAGTGACATGAGACTATATTTTGAACGACATGATGATGTCAAAACAATCAAATTAGTTGGTTATTCAGATGAGGGTATTTGTCTGATCCACATAATGCTATATCTCAATCTGGATATGTATTCATGTATAGTGAAACTGTTATTTCATAGCATTCAACCAAACAGACTTTGGTAGCCACCTCGTCAAATCATGCAGAATTAATTGCATTATATGAGGTTGGGCGTAAATATGACCTTATTGGAGCAGAAATGCCTCGAAGCTCCGGTGTCCAAAATCCAATCATTTTTGTTCTCGAGCAGATTAGCCTCCACGACCATTGTTGCTATGTTTTCGTCATTTTCTGCAAGGGTGACTTGGGGATAGAGTTTCATGTCAGTTTCTGATTCATCTTTTGCTAGTCTTTCTTTTGGAAACACTGGTACACCTTTTATGTCCTGGTTTCCCACAGCAACAACAAAGATGCTTACTCTTTTAGATTTTTGCCATCGTTACCTTTAAATGGCTTATGATCACTTTTTTGAAACTTTTTTCCTTTGTTTTAAAACCTGTCCTTGGCAAATGCGGAAGATTCAATTAAGTAGCCTTAAAAGAAATAGAAGAGGTAGAATTTTGCTTATCCATTTCCCGATTCACTTCCTCGACTCTCATGTGACTAATTAATTCTTGGAGTGACAATTCTCTTTTCTTGTGTTTGAGATGGTTTCTGATTCGCTCTGCGTAGGGGGGGGGAGGGGACACAATTTTATACCTTCAATTAGTAAGTCTCTTACCAGATTTTCGTATCCATGTGCCTGATCCATTATTGGTTTTCCATCGACCATCCGGAATTGGAGCCACTTGTCAATGATGTATTTTTTGTTGCCTGCATCATCGCCTCCATACCGGGTTTTTAGTTTGTCCGAAATCATCTTAGTAGCTTTCTGATTGACAAAAAGTCGAATAGATCATTTATCATGTGGTTAAGATATGGCCCCTCACCATCTAATTATCTATTTCAAATTTTGCCTTGGCTTCTCCATTAGTTTTCTTTGTCACGTCTATTGAAGAAGTGATGATTCTTTTAGTGGAAAGCTGGAGTTACTGGTGGATTTGTTGACAATACGTAGTCCACATCAAGCTGTTCGAAAATGATTAGGAGCTTTTGAGACCATATTTGAAGTTGGTCTAGTCAAGCGGTTTTAGCTTGGAAATGTCAGTCAGGGATTTTGAAATAGGGATAACCATAAGAATAGTAGCATGATTTATCACTTTGTAGAAATTTAGCTTTCAAATTATTACGAAATATTAAATGATAAATGATGTGATGTGGTAAATCCAGAGGCTTGATAGCAAAATCGCGGTACAATAGTGGTGCAACCATTATAACTATTTGTTCCCCAAAGTTAACGCAACACTCTCTAATATGTGTACTCATGATAGAGAGTTGGAACAACAAACAATATTACTTAGAGAAATATGAAACAAGAATACGAAAAGAAGATGAAGAATTTTAGTTGTGTGTCAAATGAGGCAAACTGAGGCCTATTTATAGAAGAGGCTTCGATTTGTTGAAATAATTTAGGAACTAAGACTCTAAAAAATTAGGTCATAGGAACAACAGCTACTTCAAAGACTTGGTCAAGCAGTTTCAGGAGTTCAAAATAAAGAGAGAAAAAAATGTATGATTTATAGTGATTTCACCACCAAAAAAATTGAAACCGCATAGCTCAGCCCAACCCGGACCGTGACGGGTTGGGCGAGCGCGGGTGTGTTATTTGTAACAAAACTTACCAACCTACACTTCTCAACTCATAAGGTGGCAAAAAGACTCTATATAAATGTGAAGTAAAAAGTTCGTGAAGGCAATGTGGTAAAAAAGAAAGGCTTCTAGTAGCCACTCCTTACACTCATTTGCCAAAATCATCCTTACTTTGTATATGAAAATTATGCCCAAATTGTGCTAGGCGGAGTGGAGCTTGGATTATCTTTGCAAAAATTGCAAGTCATTTTAAGGAAACATACAAGCTAAAGGGGGCATTCCGAGAATTGAACTCGGGACCTCTCGCACCCTAAGCGAGAATCATACCACTAGACCAAATGCCCTCATTGTCCCTCATGCTTTTTATTTTCAAAATTGAACAGGGCCCCTCCACGCTCCAACTCTTGATCATTCTCATTGCTTAAAACTTTACATACCTTCGGGCTTAGGCTAAATCACGAATATTTTCTTAAAAAAAGAAACAGAATCTTAAGCACGAAATCTTAATTTATGATTTATAGTGATTTCACCACCAAAAAAATTGAAACCGCATAGCTCAGACCCGGACCATGACGGGTTGGGCGAGCGCGGGTGTGTTATTTGTAACAAAACTTACCTACCTATACTTCTCAAATCATAAGGTGGCAAAAGACTCTATATAAATGTGAAGCAAAAAGTTCGTGAAAGCAATGTGGTAAAAAAGAAAGGCTTCTAGTAGCCACTCCTTACACTCATTTGCCAAAATCATCCTTACTTTGTATATGAAAATTATGCCCAGATTGTACTAGGCAGAGTGGAGCTTGGATTATCTTTGCAAAATTGCAAGTCATTTTAAGGAAATATGCAAGCTAAAAGGGGGCATTCCGAGAATTGAACTCGGGACCTCTCGCACCCTAAGCGAGAATCATACCACTAGACCAAATTCCCTCGTTGTCACTCATGTTTTTTATGTTCAAAATTGAATAGGGCCCCTCCACGCTCCAACTCTTGATCATTCTCATTGCTTAAAACTTTACATACCTTCGGGCTTAGGCTAAATCACGAATATTTCCTTAAAAAAAGAAACAAAATCTTAAGCACGAAATCTTAATTTATGATTTATAGTGATTTCACCACCAAAAAAATTGAAACCGCATAGCTCAGACCCGGACCATGACGGGTTGGGCGAGCGCGGGTGTGTTATTTGTAACAAAACTTACCTACCTATACTTCTCAAATCATAAGGTGGCAAAAGACTCTATATAAATGTGAAGCAAAAAGTTCGTGAAAGCAATGTGGTAAAAAAGAAAGGCTTCTAGTAGCCACTCCTTACACTCATTTGCCAAAATCATCCTTACTTTGTATATGAAAATTATGCCCAGATTGTACTAGGCAGAGTGGAGCTTGGATTATCTTTGCAAAATTGCAAGTCATTTTAAGGAAATATGCAAGCTAAAAGGGGGCATTCCGAGAATTGAACTCGGGACCTCTCGCACCCTAAGCGAGAATCATACCACTAGACCAAATTCCCTCGTTGTCACTCATGTTTTTTATGTTCAAAATTGAATAGGGCCCCTCCACGCTCCAACTCTTGATCATTCTCATTGCTTAAAACTTTACATACCTTCGGGCTTAGGCTAAATCACGAATATTTCCTTAAAAAAAGAAACAAAATCTTAAGCACGAAATCTTAATTTATGATTTATAGTGATTTCACCACCAAAAAATTTGAAACCGCATAGCTCAGCCAACCCGGACCGTGACGGGTTGGGCGAGCGCGGGTGTGTTATAGTAACAAAACTTACCTACCTATACTTCTCAAATCATAAGGTGGCAAAAGACTCTATATAAATGTGAAGCAAAAAGTTCGTGAAAGCAATGTGGTAAAAAAGAAAGGCTTCTAGTAGCCACTCCTTACACTCATTTGCCAAAATCATCCTTACTTTGTATATGAAAATTATGCCCAGATTGTACTAGGCGGAGTGGAGCTTGGATTATCTTTGCAAAATTGCAAGTCATTTTAAGGAAATATGCAAGCTAAAAGGGGGCATTCCGAGAATTGAACTCGGGACCTCTCGCACCCTAAGCGAGAATCATACCACTAGACCAAATGCCCTCATTGTCACTCATGTTTTTTATGTTCAAAATTGAATAGGGCCCCTCCACGCTCCAACTCTTGATCATTCTCATTGCTTAAAACTTTACATACCTTCGGGCTTAGGCTAAATCACGAATATTTCCTTAAAAAAAGAAACAAAATCTTAAGCACGAAATCTTAATTTATGATTTATAGTGATTTCACCACCAAAAAATTTGAAACCGCATAGCTCAGCCAACCCGGACCGTGACGGGTTGGGCGAGCGCGGGTGTGTTATTGTAACAAAACTTACCTACCTACACTTCTCAAATCATAAGGTGGCAAAAGACTCTATATAAATGTGAAGCAAAAATGACGATGGGAAGTGCTGGATCTGCGGTTTTTACGGCCTTGAGCGTTACATCTTGTGGATGAGGACGAAGCCTCGTAGCTTATCAAGCCCTTCACGGATGAGGATGTGAAACTGGCAATGTTTGATATAGCAGAGGACAAAGCTCCAGGGCCGGATGGCTATTCGTTGGGGTTTTCTAAAGCTGCATGGACAGTTGTGGATGATGAAGTCACTAGAGCTGTCTTGGATTTCTTTGCTACGGGGAAACTTTTAAAGCAGGTCAATTATACGCTCTTGGCGGTTATTCCCAAGGTACACTCCCCTATTACTGTAGCTGACTTTCGTCCCATTGCTTGTTGCAATGTGATTTATAAGGTTATTGCTAAGCTACTGGTCCAACGTTTGAGTGTGGTTTTGGGCAAGCTTGTTAGTCCTTGTCAAGCGACTTTCATACCTGGCAGGAGCATTGGGGATAACATCATGATGGCACAAGAGTTATTCACTGGATATAATCAATCAATTACCTCCACGGTGTGCTTTGAAAGTGGACATACGTAAAGTATATGATATTGTGGAGTGGGATTTTCTCCTTGTCACACTTCAATTATTCGGGTTCCTGGTCATATTTATGAGATGGATTGAAGAATATTTTACAACACCATCATTCTCGGTAGGCTTGAATGGGAAGGCACACGATTTTTTTGTGGGCTCAAGAGGGCTTCGTCAAGGTGACCCTCTATCTCCATACCTCTTTGTCCTTGTTATGGAAGTGATGCACTTGGTCTTCCTCCAAATTATTGAGCAAGATGGACGCTTCCAATTTTATTACAAATGTGAAGCCTCCAATATCTTCCAACTGGGTTTCGCCGATGATGTTATCTTATTCAATCGAGCAGCGGTGGACTCTATACGTGTATTCAAGGACGGACTGGATCGCTTTGGTGATTGGTCGGGGCTTCGGTTAAATGCACAAAAAAGTCATCTCATACTGTCCTGAGCCGCTCAAGGAATGAAAGAGGAGCTGTTGACGATGCTTGAGTTCCAGGAGGGACAACTGCCGATGAGGTATTTAGGATTCCTCTTAATATCATCTATACTATCATAACTGATTACCTACCCTTGCTGAATAAAATTGAGTCTCGTATTGCTGGATGGGAGGGGTTGGCTTTATCATATGCAGGACGGGTGCAAATTATTAAATCTGTACTTTCGTCCCTTAGTATTTATTGGTCTTCAGCTTTCATTCTCCCAAAAACGGTCATTAATGAAATTGAAAAATGCTTACCGAAATTCCTATAGAAAGGCACGGGGAGTAGTGAGTATGCTAAAGTTTCTTGGAGGGAGGTGTGTAAACCGAAAGATGAGGGGGGTCAAGGATTGAAAGACATTGGGACGATGAATCGGGCCCTCATATGTAAAAAATTATGTGATGTTATTCGTTGTGACAGGACATCCATTTGGGTGGAATGGTTACACCAAGGACGACTTCGGAACTCCTCTATTTGGACTATATCTGAAAATAGAGGCTCATGGTGTTGGAAGAAACTTATACGATTAAGGGCATGGATGCGATCGGAGGTTGTTTACCGTATCTGTGATGGGTGGAATTTTTATTTATGGAGGGACCCTTGGCACCATCTAGGCCCTCTTATTCAGAGAGTTCCCCATGGACCTATTGTTACGGGATTGCAGGAACCCAACAGGTTGTGGGCTGTCATTCACGAGGGTCAGTGGCAATGCCCTTCTATCACTGACTTCGAATGTCTGGAGATCTTGCAGGTACTACCTATCATTCACGGAGGTAATGACCGAATTTTGCGGCGATTCTCGGGCAATATTGTCACCACACAAGCCCTCTATCGCTTATTTAATCACCCGGGTCCAAAAGTAGGCTAGTATTCACTACTTTCTGGACCTCTAAAAATTCCTCGGCACATGTTCATTCTCTGGCTCGCTATTCAGGAAAAGCTTGCTACGATGGACAAGCAATGGTTATCACATTTAGGAGGATGCATCCTATGTACTGAGGACAATTTGGAGACACACATGCATTTGTTCTTTCATTGTCAGTATAGTAGACGTTGTTTGACTATTTTCAGACGAATTATTCAATTTCTCTGGCCTAACAGACAGTGACGGATGGATATTGAATGGGCTTTTAGGAAGTGGAGGGGCAAACACATTATTAACATGGCATACCGTGCGCTACTTGGGGCATGCGTTTACCACATTTGGAGGGAACGCAACATGAGACGGTTCGAGCACACTTCGAGGTCGTCGGCTACATTAGCTAGCTTAATCATAGAGGATGTCAGACTACGAATTCTTAGCAAAAATCTTTCTAGCTCTATTAGCTCTAGTGCACTTTATAGATTATGGCGTATCCCTTGGCCTGTCGAGGGATAACATATCATATGAACACTATTGTATTATACCTCCTTTTTCCATTTATAAAATTTACCTTTCCCCAAAAAATGTGAAGCAAAAAGTTCGTGAAGACAATGTGGTAAAAAAGAAAGGCTTCTAGTAGCCACTCCTTACACTTATTTGCCAAAATCATCCTTATTTTGTATATGAAAATTATGCCTAGATTGTACTAGGCGGAGTGGAGCTTGGATTATCTTTGCAAAAACTGCAAGTCACTTGAAGGAAGTATACAAGCTAGAGGGGGCATTCCGAGAATTGAACTCGGGACCTCTCGCACCCTAAGCGAGAATCATACCACTAGACCAAATGCCCTCATGGTCACTTATACTTTTTATGTTCAAAATTGAAACAATGTAGGGCCCCTCCACGCTCCAACTCTTGATCATTCTCATTGCTTAAAACTTTACATACCTTCGGGCTTAGGCTAAATTACGAATATTTTCTTAAAAAAAGAAACAAAATCTTAAGCACGAAATCTTAATTTCGTATTGATCATCCTGTCTCTTCGGCGATTTTCGTTTGCTCCTACTGTGGATCATCATGCCTTTACTTGTGAGTTCTCCGTTGTATGTCAAAACTACGCATGTTATGACGATCATAATGATGAATGGATCGTAAGGGCCTCATCCATTCACCAATATCAACACAGCTCATATTTTGGGCCTCTCAGTTTGAATTTTTGTAATTCAGAATATACTCCTTCTGTACTTCAATTCTCACTCGTAATTCTAAGCGTCATCCAAGTACTCTCAAGGTTAGTTCTTCAAATTTGGTTATGTTCAAACTTTCACAGTATTCTTAATGAGAAGTCTTTTCAATCCCAATCTATGATCTCAGCTGTAGTCCTTTACTTGAGCAAAAGGAAAGAGTTCTGCTTGAAAATCCCAATAGGTAGTTTGCTCTGACTTAAATTGCCAGAAAGAAATTACAAACAGTCCCAAGGCCTTTTGATGAATATAACCAAAGCCAGGAATACATTTTCAGCCTAACCTCCTCTGACACGGAAACCGATCTTTTTCACTAAATTCTTTTTACAAAATTTTCATAGAGATCCTTCCCCTCAAACTCACAAGATGTACTCAAGAATACAGAAGTGGTAAGACTACTTATTAGCTTCAGGAGCTTGAGCACTAGCATTAGTACCATCACCACCCCCACTCGAGGGCAAAGAGACACTCCCTTGATACACTGGGGGCGCAAACATTGGCGGGGCACCAGTATTTGGCGTTCCAGCACTTCCAGGAACCATTGGAGGAGGACCTGTCATGGGTCTCTGGAGGCCATTCATTTGACCAGGCATGCCAGGAGCACCTGGAGGAGGGGCCATCTGTGGCATCCCAGGAGGAGCTGGTGCATAACCTGTTAACAGTGGAATGAAAGAGTTAAGACACAAGGTTCTATGCACATTGCCACATAACATAAGACTGGAAAAGGATATGCGTTAGGTCACCCCAGTCTTCACAGCACAAGGACTCCACAAATGCACAATCTCGAGCACAATAATATCTAAAAGTAGCTTACAGCCAAATTATTTATTGGTTCTCTAGGGAAATATGCTGATCTAGCAGAAACCATAAGAGGGTTCCAATTGATTCTTTCAGGAGAATTAGATGGTATTCCTAAACAGGTCACGTATTTGGTGGGTAATACTAATGAAGCTAATGTGAAGGCTATCAACTTAGAAACTGCGAACAATTTGAAGAAAATACCTCAAATCTTTGTCTATTAAACCCCTAAAGTGTTGGATTCACAAGTGAAGGATATCGTTTTATCTCCCTAAAACACCCGCTCCTACTAGCAGTACTGATCTAAATATATGAATGCAGACTAGTGCTTCCTGGGAATTAACTCTTGAGCATAGATGAGATGCATTTAAGTCCTAGTCAAGGAAAGGAGATGGTGTTCCACGGGAAGTTTAATATACCTGGAGCTCCAGGTATCGGTCTTGGCAAAACCGGAGGTCTAATCCCTGGGACTAATGGCGCTCCAGGAGGCAACTGTCCTGGAATTGGTGTAGGTAGAACTGGCAGACCAGGCCTTAGCTGATTGTAAGGAGCGACAGGTGGCCTAAATGCCCCGAGATGTTCCTTGACCTTTTGATCTATCAAACTTTGATTTAGTTGTGCCTCGTATTGTTGGTAATAACTTCTTACGTTCGCCTGCTCAGAGTAGGCAATGAGATACACACAAGAAATAAAGTTGGAAGGGGGGAGGTTCGGGAGATGAGAAACAAAACCTTGTGCTTGTATCCCGCATTGTGTTGTTTCCTAACTGAAGGCTGCAGTCAGAACCAACAATTTCAATATAGGAAACTTCAAAGATTGTAAAAGCAAGCATACATAAAATGCTAAGACCATAACAAGCATATTCTTCCCCCAAACACTAAGCCGGATTAATCAGCCACTCAGAAGGTGATCAAGGAAGGACAAATTCAAAATCCTTCCTTTTCTGTTACTCCAGAGAACAAATCACAAGCGGAAAGTCAACAAATAAGAACTCTTTAACAAGTCCATAACTTACCAAATAGGAAACTTCCCACATTTATCAAGTGATAGCATTCCCACATTTTTAACCTTTTTTCCGCATTCAACTTATGAATATCAAGAATCCCCCTTTAATGATCCACCCAGGCCATGTAGTTAACCCCATAAGCTCACAATTAGGTACGAACAAACAGATTCAGAGACAAGAAAAACAGTGAGGAAAGACAAGGAACATGACTCACGGAATCATGCGTGAGATAAGTGTCGCAATAGTCACAGTAATACCTGAAGAGAACAGAACATAAGAGGAAAACATAATTCAGATGAAATCTCCGCAAGAGTATCATCTCTACTCCCTAAAAAAAAACAAAAAGTTAACACATACCTGGGCATCGCGAAATTCCGCGATAAACGGAAAACCTGTCGATCAACGAGATCCAATTGGAAAAGCTTTCCAATTAAATTTGAGCTCTTCGCGAAGATCGGAAAGAAGGAAGCAGCAGAAAACCCTAGAGTAACAGAGAGAAGCGTGATTTCATTTTTTACAGGAAAATTTCTACAAATATACTATTGATTGATGCGACGTCCACGCTTTTACGGTGTTTCAAGACCAGTATAGGAAACTACTAGAGGGAGGCTTTGGGCCGGATCTTCATTCGATATGGGTCGGATCTCTGACAGCCCATGTCTCATTTGCTCTCAAATCGTCGAACTCAAATCCAATTTCAAAATTTTCTTCTTTCCAATAACAAGTTCTCATTCAATTCAAATTTGACTCAATATTAAAATAAAGGTATAATTCTCCTCCCATGAAATTTTAGCATAATTATACGTGGATTCTCTATAATTTGAAAAATTATATCTAGTATTTCTTAAGTTTGCTTTTATCTAACAAATAAATCCCTCTGTTAATCAAAATTCATCGAATTTGTTGATATTAACAAAAAGAATAAAAAAAATTCAATCTTAACCCTTGATTAACTTATTACAGGTGAAATAAATTTTTTTATAATCAAATTACCATTATACGTCTTCACATACTATCGCATGCAACGATGATGTATATCTTCACATTGCGTGTGGGTATGCGTGTGGGCAGGGGACCATCTCTGGTGGTGTGCTTGTATTTAGTAATCCTAACGACAAGTAAAAGGAGCGACTTGTTCGAGGATGATGTTTGGTCTCTTGTGATGAAAAGAACACATTATAATGATGACATGGTTTGCTTATGTTGTCTCAATAGCTCAAAACTAAACTGAAAAGGGCACCGCTACTCCTACTCCACTCTATTTATTCACTCCTTGTTGTCTCAATAGCTCAAAACAATTGTACGGCAAGAAGGGTAAAATAGTGTTGTTGACTGCATCGTTTAGAGATTACATAATTATTTTTTTATTTGATGAGGCATTTGTAATATTTGAATTAATGATGGGATATTTGTAATTATGTCGAGTATAAAGAAATGTAGCTATAATTTATCCTAAAATAAAATGTAGAACTTTGTCGATAGATATTCCATTAATTTTAATATTTTGCATTTTAACTTGATTTTTGCTCTATTTGAACTACGAACTTTGTAAATTGAAAATTTGGACACGCACGACATATCTGTAGCTCCCCCCCCAATTTTAATATAAAAATGAAAAAGCACAACGCCAATGAGGTCTAATTTAATTTACAAAGTTGAACTCCAAGATTAAGAGGTGAGGTCGTGGGTTTAAGTTTATTTTAATAATAGTTGTTGGTTTATTGTAATAGTAGTTGTTGGTTAGTTATACATATTTGATATTTATATTGACCTACATATATTATTTGAAAATTATAATATAATTGTAACTAATTCTTAAAATAAAACTAAAATAATAATATGGGTGGCAGGCGAAAATTGACAAATCTTGGAATTTTCAATTTTGTACTTTACAATGTAAAAATAATAATAGTGATAAAAATAAAATTATTATATGACGAACCAGAGGGTGTACTTTTGATGTTTCGGGGCATTTGATGTAGTATGTGGATTTAAAATAAATAAAACAATAAATCCCAACATACATGCTATAGATTATAGAAACAAACGAGAAGTGGTATTTAAATGAGACATTACCTCTTTCGTTTTTTGTTTCAATCGACAATCTTGCATTCGCCCCTTTGTTCACTCTGGACTCCGACGTAGGAGCTCTCTAGAGATGATTCACACCGCACCATGGAAGGTTGCTTTGATCTCTTTGGTAGAAGAAATCAAAGTCGGTTGAAAGAAATGATTGAAGAGAACTACACTATTGATGAGTGTATTCTCTTCATCAAAAAATTCTCTACGACTCTATCTTTGATCCTAGATAAAAAAGAGTTAGAGAATTAGAGGGATGAGAAGGGGAGAGAGAGAGAGAGAGAGGGCCGAGAGTACTAGGAGGAGAAAGGGAAATGTGTGTTCTCTTCACCTTTTACTATGTGGAGTTATCATATGAATAATGATAATAACACACACATACATATATATATATATATACTTTGTATGGGAAGGTGAAAATGTATCCTGGTATATTCCACCTATCTACAAGGCAACCTCCTTCCTATATGTAATGATCCAACCGTGCCATATAATAAAGACTTCAAATATGGTCAAATTTACATTTTTTAAAAGTGCAATTTTGACCAACCCTCTTTCCAACAATAGAAGTCAACTCTATTGCTAGTAGGCCTTAATTTAGTAGACCAGATTTCATTTTAATCAAATTAACATAAATCCAAGGCCCGATGAATTTAATTAAATTCAATTTAATAAGATCCAATTAAGTATAGCCCAATGTCATTTAATCCAATTAAAGGCATAAACCCACATTCTCTTTAATTAATAAATTGAATTTATTAAGTAAGACAAGCTCAATTAAATTAATTCAATTAATTCAAGCTAAAAATTTCTCTCAATCATGAAGGCTTGGTAGACATCCATTGTTGGCACTATACAAGAAATGGGATTTTCTCTATAAGTAGTGCCTATCATTTGGCTTTGACTCTTCAATATGAGGCTTCCACAAGTGCATCAGTTCCAAATCCTTCTTCACAATGCTGGAAAATATTGTGGAACAACTCTATTCCTCCAAACTCAAGCTTTTCATTTCGAAAATTTGCCTGGATTCTATCCCCACTACTCACAATCTCAATAGTCAAATGCGTACGGACGTTTTCAGCTGCTCGTTCTGTAACGAAAACAGCGATGATGTTGGCCATATCTTTATAGCATGTCATTACTCTAGACAGGTTTGGGTTTTATCCAATTTCTCAGTGGCAGGGCGATAATACAGATTGGATCTTCTCATTAGCTTCATTGCTCGACCAAAAAGACTTTGAGTGTTTCTTGGTGTATCTGGTGGGGAAGAAATAACCAATGTATGGAAAATTTCTTTGTGCACCCTAGTCAAATTATCCTCTCACCAAATTCCTTGATCCAATCCTATGCAGCAACCATCAAGCTGCAGACTCAAATGATATCAAGACATCTAGATGGACTCCTCCTCCATTTAGGATGATCAAGATTAATTTTGACAGGGCTGTTTTCGCAATCGACGATGAAATGGGGACTAGTGTAGTAGCTCAAGATGGAAATTGAACAATGGCCGCCTAACTCTCCTTTCAACAGATAGCCGATCCTAAATTAGGGGAAGCAATAGCAGCTAGGGAAGAGCCAGACTTGGTACGCCGTAGGAATTGGTCACAAATTATTTTCGAGGGTGACTGCCTCCAAACTGAGATCTCATGCTCATGATTTATCTTATGTTGGTGTCTTAGTGTAGCACCCCCCTTACTCACTACATTAATTATTACTATTTCACCCTTTCTAAGCGATTTCTTTTCACCCCGTAAAATAAATTTTATTTTATCAATACAATATAATATCACAAGAGATAATAGATTCCACAAAAGTTTATATTTGCTCTCACCAAATGTCCTCATATACATAACCTCAAACGAAAATAGCATAACAGCTAGCTGTACAAAATTTTAAACACAAACCCGACAAAAGACTAGTATATTTAATAACCACACAGCCAAAAGTCCTGACTTTAGATGTTACGGTTGACCCACCTAATAAGAATAATGGCACATCTCAAAGTTCAGTGTAGCTAATCAGTGTGACCTATCTCTTGAAAGTACGTGGCAAGGAATAAGTTGTCTACTCCGTAAGTCTAGCTAACCAGTCTATATATATACACACACAAGCAGGAAGTTACTGTACAATGCAATCACATCAACTAATAAGTATTCGTCATATAGCAACAACAAATGTAAGGAATAATGCATACCCACAACTGTAAATCAGTCCATGATAAAGTATTTGAAGTTATTGTTTATTTCTTAAGGCCTTACTCTAATTGGAGTACACCAGTTAATGGTTTTGTTGGTCATCATCATCTTAGTCAATGTCATATCATATACAGTACAGCATACTCGTTGTATGTAATATCCCCACACTATCCATCCCAGTGTGTAGTAATATCAGTACAGGACATTACGACAAATATGGAATCACCACACCACCCTACTATGTAGCTAACAACATAGGATATTCTCTGTTATCCGAAATACCCCGGTACCCAACGCGCCATGGTACCTAGCTTAAGTCATTTATTTTTCATATCATATCATCAACCACACCACCATTAATCACATTATCATAATCCATTGACTATGTTCCCAACTAGGTAAGCACCATCTTTTATTCCAATTCACAACAACAATATCACTAACTTTATCATTCAATTCTCTATAATACTCATTTTCTCAGTAATAACTTTTCCATTCTATTTCATTCAACAACCAATATACTATATCCACATATATAAATATAAGTTCAAATTCACGATCAAATATATAAGTAACCTATAAATATAATGCTACACATATAAATATAAATCAATTAGTGACATTTACCTCAAATCTCCAAAATAACTATGTTAACACAAAGAGCTGCTCAACCTTTTATCTTATCGTCACGTCCTATAATAAGATATTATACATATAATCAATATATATAAAATATCATAAACTCTAAATAGAATATTATATAATATTCGTACGTTTTCCACCAATCTTTTAACATTTCATTTATATTGAAGTCTAAACATCTGTTCTATTTTTTTTAAATAACTACATTTTTCTTGTATATTTATATAACTACATTTTGCAAGTTCAAATACACATATATGTATATTGTTCTATTTCTTTTAAATAACTACATTTTCTTGTATATTTTATTTAATCCTTTTAATAATTACCATTACATCCTATCTAATTTTTTAATTAATATAATTTACTCAAAAATATTATAATGAATTCCAATTTACTCTATTCAAATTTTAATATATTCCATCTCCAATCTACAATTTATTTTTAATTTTTTTAATAATTATCAATTAGTCTAGTTTATTTTAAAATTTCTTAAAAATTATCAATTAATCTCTCAATTATATATAAAATTCTATCAACGTCAGATTTACTTTCGGACATCCTTTACTTAGTGTTTGTTCTTGTTTTCATTTAGTCATGTTAACCGTGACTGTAATGGCTTAGCGCACAAATTGGCTTGCCATGCACGCACCCAGCTTGAGAGTCTGTTTTTTCAATTGCTGATGCTGAGCAGTTTCGTCCAAGTGATTCAAACTTGACTTAATTCAATTAATATATCGATTTTCCTTGAAAACAAAAAAATAAATAAATAAAAGAAAGAATTGAAACATGTGACATAGGATGCGTAATTTACGCGCAATTAGTTTATAGTGGGAATTAATTTATATTTAAACCTTAAACTGAACACCCTGAACATGGTTTGCTTCAATGACATTATGGTCAACTATGAAGCTGCTACTTTAAATACTACCATTATTATATATTTTATTTCATTTTTGCTGAGCCTGGTTATAAAAATAGCTGTCTTTCGAATTTTACTATAATTATAAATATTTTTTTATTATTTTAAAAAATTAAATATTTTTTTAAAATTAAAAATATATTAATAAATACCTCTACAATAAGCTGTCGTAAGGGATATTTATAATTTAAAAAAAATTATAATTTTTTAAATAATATAAAGATATTTATAATTAACGCAAAGAATTTACTGTGATTTATTTGAAAAATTAAAATTTTTTGGTTGTAGAAAGAAACCCTAGCCGTTGGATGAGGCGAGCAAGATCCACCAAGAGATGAGATGTAAAATATTGGGCAAGTTGGAGTAGGACAAAGATAATGGCACAGTTCGCCTGAGGGAACCTGTCTTTTATTGGCAGAGGCTTGGCGGGACAGACTGGCATTCTTAACAATCACCCTCGCTTTCTATGTTTATCTACGGTTATGCCCTTACCGTCTGAATCCCCCCGCCCCCCCTTTCTTTTTCACTTTCCTTTTGCAATTCTTGATGATGAATGCCATTGCCACGTCAACCTCTCTCTCTTGATTTGATGCATCCATTTTAGGAAATAATATATGACCCTAATTTCGAGCTATTTCTTTTTTTTTTTACATATTAATCATTTTATTGAAAATTAAATTCATTTATTAAAATATTAAGTATCAAATATTAATAGAATAATCTACTCAATGGTGTAGTAGACTTAATGGTGTTCATAATTTGGTAATTGATCGTACTGAATGGAACTGAAAAATTCGATATGTATTAAATATTTGATTCGGATAATTAATTTTGACGAATTGTGGTATTTGGTCTGATATCGGTATTTGGTATTAATGTACAGTACCAAATTAAATATATATATTTTTTAAAAAAAATTATATTCTGATTGTAATATAATTATAATAAATATGGAATTATATAACTGTATAGGATTATTTTTCAAATTCGATTAGATCGATAAAAAATTGAACTAATGCCAAATTTTATGCGATTTTTTCTAAATCAATTTTTATTTGGTATTCAATATACTATGTTAATGTGTTATCGAACGAACACTCGTAAGTAGACTAAATACAATTATTAAACTACTATTTAGTCTTGGTTTTATCATTATAATTGTTTTTTATTTCTGAAATTTTCTATTATAAAGTTGTCCTGCATCATACTATGTACGATAATATAGACGCATGTTTCACATTAATTAAAGATGAAGAATGTGTGTAGTTTATAAATTCCAAGACTACCTAATTAAAATTTATTTTATGAAAAAATTATAAGATTTATATGAATCAGGACAAATAATATATCGTATAACGGATGTCTATGATATCGCACTCGACATCTTGCATCTTTAGTACTCTTTTGCATAATTAATTACTTTATTAAACTAAATATTTAGAAAACGACATTATTGCAAAATATTAGCAAGTTCATTGAATCTCGTATTCCTAATTTTCATATTTTAATATTAGCACTTCTGATTACTCTAAAGTAAAAATGTTTTAATTATCCTAATCCCAATGGTGAAAGTGTGAACTTTATTATTTAATGTCTTGATCAAGAGCGTATTTTCCCGATCATGATTATATTATTATTTTATATTGTAAAAACAATTAGTATTAATTTTTAATATTTTAAAGATCCGATACCGTGTTCGAGGCGTGTCATTTCCAAGCCTTAAGATTTTATTTGATGGATTGAATTCCGAATTTTAATAAGTTGGTTCAAAATTCGATTAATTAAAATCTGTAATTACTTTTGCAAATCAAATATTTATTTAAAAAGGCACAAAATAAATAATTAAGTGGGGCCCAGCAGTAAGATAGAGATGGGGGGTCCGTGGGGGGTAATCCCGTCAATTGAGATGACTCCTTAAATCTTCAATCAGTCGAATCTATTACAACAGTCAATCGCCGACTTTTACCTTTTTTTCCGGCTTAACCGTTGAACAGAAGAAACAGAAAGTAGTGGCAGCCTCCGTAAATACAATCGGAATCCGAGGTCATATCCCTCTCGGTTCAATTATAATAAAATTCACGGAAGATACCAAATTCCCAACTTTGCCATCTAGAGAATTCCCAATTTCCTCCGTTGGGAGCGAAGACTCGGCGCAGAACAGGAAAAACACCTCGGAAGAATTGTTTCAGATCATCATTGAGCATTTCGTCAAACGGCTGAAGAAATTTTTAGGGGAGAGAGAGAGAGAGAGAGAGAGGAAATAATTGTGGAGAGAGAGTCTTTGTCACGTTGATGGCGGAAGGAGAGAGCGTGAAGCTGTTCGTAGGCCAAGTGCCGAAGCACATGACGGAGTCGCAGCTTCTCGCAATGTTCAGAGAATTCGCGCTTGTAGACGAAGTCAACATAATCAAAGACAAGGCGACGCGTGCTTCGCGAGGTTAAATTTTTTGACTCTCATTGCATGCTTTGTTCAAATATATGTTGTGACGGATCGCGAGGTGTGATTTGCAGGTTTTTTTAGGTATTTTTTCGAGATTTGTTGTTTTGGATCCCTAATTTTAGTGTTGCTGTTCAATAGGGTGTTGTTTTGTGATATGTCCGTCGAGAGAGGAAGCGGACAAGGCAGTCAATGCGTGTCATAACAAGAAAACGCTGCCTGGGGTTAGTATAATTGTGTTTTATCGACTTGTTGGCTTCAAGGTTAGGCAATGTGTTTGACTAGTTAGAGTTGAAAGTGTTGCTTGCCTTAGAGAGCAGCTGTAATTACATATCGAGACCTCATCCCCATTAGATATCTGCTCCGTGTTTGTTATAACTTGATTTTGTTCATTCTCCATTTCATATGAAGGTGACAATGTTTTACTGTGTCCAATTCAGGCATCTAGTCCGCTGCAAGTGAAGTATGCTGATGGAGAGTTGGAAAGGCTAGGTGTGATATAATCTTGATTTTGTAACGCATGTTTTTCCTTATGATTTTTCCTGTTATATTTTCCTAGTTCCGTCTATCCTATGTTTTCTTTTTCTTTTATTAATAACCTTTCTTTTTCTCTCTATTTGTTGCTTCTAAACAAATATCTCAGAGCACAAACTCTTTGTTGGCATGCTTCCGAAAAATGTTTCTGATGCTGAGGTGTCTACTCTATTTTCGGAATATGGAACCATAAAAGATTTGCAGATTCTTAGAGGTTCTCAGCAAACTAGCAAAGGTGAATGATGTATTTGTTATTGTTAAGCCAACTTTTGGCTTGGTCTTTTTAGCATTATCTGGTGTGATCTATTGACGTGATGGATCTAAGTTTATCCACTTAAGTTCTAATCTGACAAACAACTCCATTTTTATAGGTTGTGCTTTTCTGAAGTTTGAGACAAAAGAACAAGCACTTGCAGCAATCGAAGCCCTCAATGGGAAGCATAAGATGGAGGTGTGTCTCAGTTCAGCAGTTTATGTTTATAAACATGCATAACAAGATAAAGAAAAGTATAAATCTTGTGACGTTGAACTACTGTACAATTCTTTCAACATATTTTACCTTTTGTACTCGTGCAAGTATTTGCACAATCTTTGAGGTGATTTACATAAACAAATGTTCCTTTATACTGCACAAGAACCTCCTTTGACAATATTTGATAGAATAATTTCTCGACCTCATTCAATGTTGAGATATCTTAATGCGGGCTTTCACTCAAATATAGAATTTGAGACTTAAGTTCTCTGAGTATATATGCCTTTCACTTCCCATACCTGTTACATATGTTTGCCTTGAACACCAATGTAAAGAAGGTAACCGTATTGTCTTGGAAACATTGCATTCTTTCCCGATCTACAAAAGGTTTACATTTTGTATGTTTATGTCATGTCCATTTCCCGGTATAAAAAACTCAGATTCTGTATTTTATGCAAGTTCATCTCTTTATCCATGATTTTATGCAGGAGATTAAATAGCCAAATATTGTAATTATTAGGATTCTCCAGACTATTGCTCAATGACATTTTAACTTTCAAGTGGAGCAAAATGTCTGCTATCATTCAAGTAAAAGGAAAATGTTTCCAGTAGCTATTAATGTACCGTAGGCCAAATGAATTGTTGAATTTTAATATTGTTGCCTTCTGTAATAGGGTTCGACTATTCCTTTAGTGGTCAAGTGGGCTGATACCGAAAAGGAAAGACAGGCCCGAAGGGCTCAAAAAGCTCTCTCACAGGCGTCCCATGTACAGAATGCTGACTCCAGGCAGCATCCATCTGTATTTGGTGCTTTACCAATGGGTTATATGCCTCCATATAATGGATATGGTTATCAGGTTTGTCCGGATTTATACTGTATACTGCATTTCTTACTTAATGAAGTACTTTTCTCCTTTGCTATAGCTAGTTCATGCTGATGGTTTCATTTTTATCAACTTCTGCTTGCCTCTGTAGACTCCAGGGACTTATGGACTCATGCATTATCGCCTACCAGCATTGCAGAGTCAACATGCCTTCCCCAATTTGATTCCATCTATAAACCAAGGAGGCGCTATACGTGGAGTAAGGCCTGATCTTTCATCAGGAGTGGGCCCACGAAATTATGCAGTGCAACCTGCAAGTTATGTTGGATCTGCTTATCCACCTGTACCTGGGGTTCAATATCCCATGGCATATCCTGGAGGAATCATGAATAGTCGCCAAGTTGGGGCCGCTTCTGGTTCTCTATCACCTTCTCCTTCAAATAGCCAATCCGCAGCATCTTCAAGTGTCACTACAAGTTCTGGGGGTCAGATTGAAGGTTGTTGGAAATTTAGTCCAGTAGCTTTCCCAAGTTTTCTTATGCTGTAACTATACACATAGACAGTCATTGTGTTCTGTATGTGCGTTCCTGTGCCCAAGCATCTGTAGGTTTCACAGTTATCTTACATGTGTGTAATCTGTTGGAAAGCAGGTCCACCTGGAGCTAATTTGTTTATTTACCACATTCCCCAAGAATTTGGCGATGATGAGCTTGCAAATGCCTTTCAGCGTTTTGGTAGGGTGTTGAGCGCGAAGGTTTTCATCGACAAAGCAACTGGTGTCAGCAAATGTTTCGGTATAAACTCTAAGTTGCTATCAATCTAATGCAAGGACTACCCCTTTTATTTTTTTTTTCTAATTAGCTGTTATCCACAGGATTTGTCAGTTATGATTTGCCGGCAGCAGCACAGAATGCAATTAACACGATGAATGGTTTTCAATTAGGTGGTAAAAAATTGAAGGTTCAACTTAAAAGAGACAATAAGCAAAACAGACCTTATTAACTTAAGGTAAGCAATGGACGAGAGTTACATTCTCAAGCATGAATGTTCATACGAGACCTCAAATGTGGAAAATGCTGCAGTTTGAGCGAGTGTGGTGGGTCTGAGATAATCAAAGATTGATCGCAATTTCCATCCTTGAGGGAATGAAGTCCCAGAACTTGTAATTCTTCATTTATTTCACGCCACTGTAACTGTAGATTGTATAACATGGTTACCAATTAGACATTGATTATTTATTAATTGATTTTTATTTAGATGTATTTGTAGCATAATTGTCTGTGAATTTCATAAAAAAATATGACACTGTGGAAATTGGTTTTTTTCTGTAGTACTGTTCTTTTATTCCATTTTTGTTTCTAAGGTTCCTAACTATTTAAGAAGTTACCATGCTGGAGACATTGAAAATGTTCATGTGACATCTTGGAGCTCAAAATAACGCCCTGCCATTAACATTAAAGGTAGTATATTTTGAGTAGTTGCTATATGTCCTTCTATAAGTCTGGCTAGTGTGTCTTTGAATTGAGCATTGTATTATGACATATCTTTTCCATGTGTAGCATATATTTTGCTTTTGCCTGAATCTTCAGGTGTGTTGTGACTAACATGATTGGTGATTTGTTTTTTTGTTACTTAATAGCATTCAGTGCCATGATTGGGTAGTGCGATCCTGTCCATTGTCATCTTGATGTGAGTTAAAACCCCATTTGCTTGATAAGTTAGCTATATTTTTGTTTCTCTGAGTTTTGGTTCCACTACTACTGTGTAGTTTCTCTCTGAACTGTTATATTTCATTTCAGGATCTCAAAGACATCTTCTGGTGTTTCTCATGATTGAAGCCTTGTTTTGGACTCCTATACCCATCTCAAGCTTCCGCTGGAACTTTCCAAGTTATTGTGCCATTGTTTATTTATGATACTCGGCAAACACTGAAAAGAAAGCACCGATTCTTCCTGCTTAAGATCCACTGTGAGCAAAGGTATATCTTACTTGGATTCACCCGTCTATTTGTCATGTTTGCCCACTGCATATACTTGATGAGAGTGTGATCGATGATTTTGAATGAAATGTCTTTTTATCATGAGTTAGTCCAACTGTCTCTTCGTCATTTTGAGAGTGACTAACTAGGTCTGGAGATCTGCAGCATACTATTATTAAGTCTTACAGCTGGCTAGTTGGCATTATCTTGTTAGAGGTTTTTACCATGTCAACTACAGTTGCATGTCTTCCAGCCATGGAAATAAAAATCAAATGAACTATCATTCCACAATCCAGTAAGAATTACCTTAGAATGTGACGCCAATTTCCCAGATTTGGTTCATCTGAGTATTAACTGGTATAGTGCATAGATGTCAATAGCAGTTTCTCGGATCAATGTTTTTGGCGTTCTGTACATGAGCTCCAATCGATATAGTTGTATGCATGAGGTTTGCGGCATCTGATATACTGATTTCAATAGTTTGAGACTCTTCTTACCTATGTGAAAACTTCTCATTGATGAGCTGCGGCCATATTGTTGGGAACACAGGGACCTAGACAGTTTATATAGGCAGTTGTTGAATGATGAGACTCTCAGATTCGGCATGCCTTGCCATGTTTATCTGATTATTGAATGCAACATCCTAAATTATGGGAACTCATCTATCGTCTCCTTGCTTCTAGCAGGTGGTGTCAGGGAAAACATTTTCCGCTTGCTTCTGCATAAAGGACCAAAAGCCTATTTTAACACCAGTTAATTATGTTTATAAACAATTCTTTTTGTTTCATAATTCATCTAAAATTCAATATTTTATTTCATAAATTCATCTAAAATTCATTACCAGAGTGCTGGCGATTGAAAATTCTTTTGTTTGCCTGTATGTAAACATCACGTTTTCGATTCTGTTTCAAATGCATATGTGCTTGACTTGGGATTCATACATCAATCGTTTTTATTTTGAAATGCATAGTTATGGTATTCTGTATTAGCTCGCCTGAGAGACGCATCCAATATTAGAAAACACTCGGACATGAATGGATTTATCTGAAATTACAAGAGTAATATATACAAGTAGAATGGTAGCAAGTGGAATGTCATGCTCACCAAAGATGATGCAAATACCTACACTATCACGATTGCCAAACCCAGAATTCATTCTATTCTGGACCTTAAATCAATTGATTTTCACAGTCGAGAGTATAAATGTAATTATCCTTAAAAAGCATAATGATGATGTAAGTGTGGTATAGAGAAATCGGTCTTTTAATTTTTAGTTTATTTACACAAATAATTTATTCTTTTTGCGTAATTAGAAGAATCATCCTTAATAGTAAAAAAACATAGAAATTTAATACTGTTGCAATTTTTGGGGTTGTATAAGTAATTTTTAACAATTAAAAGTAAATACTATCGATATTTTTAGGGATGTAAATGTAATTATTCTTACTTTTTATTTGTTTAATCTCAGCTTTATAGCTGCACCACTTTTGAGCTACTAAACCCCAGATTTCCGCCTCCGACAAATGGATGTCTCAGTACGGAACTGAAGAAATAATAGTCGATTAAGTAGAAAATTTTATGGTATTCGGATTTGTTCCCATAATTTGTCATACATTGGGTGGGGGGAGTTAAATTAAGTCCAACAGAATCCTATTACCCAAACCCACTACTTGGCAAAAGATGAAGGCATCAGAAATTCCGATGAAAGAGGAAACGCAAGTAAAGAGAGAAGAAGAAGAAGAAAGTGAGAAACGGAAGCCCCTTTTCAGACCCGCCAAAGACGACACCAAACCACTGCTCCAGGACCCTGTAACTCTTCACTCACTCAATTACTTTTGCTTCTACCTTCAATTCTTTTCAATTCAGTTGTACGCTAGCATTTTAGTTAATTATTTGTTTCTAATTTTCTGGTTTAATGGTTTGGTTTGCAGATATTGAGATCCGATCCGATTGAGACAGAGGAAGCTGTGCTGCGCTTGCCTCCTATACCAGATTGCATCAAATCTCAATCCCGAGGAGGCCTATGAGTTCACTTTCTGTACGTGATTTTTGCTTTTTGTTTCAAACTGATTTGGATTTTGACTCGTCATTTATCAACTTTGTCCTTTGTTTTTCATTTGGAGTTGGCAGCTGGAACTTGAAGGATGAATTCCACCGGTTTCCGATCGCATTGGCGCCTCCTCTTGAGGTTCGGAACTCATTGCTGATAATTGCTATTTACTGTTAAAAATCATCAAGATTTTGTGTGCGCCCTTATCCTATGATGTACAAGACCAACAGTACATTGTGGTAAGGCGTGTTGGGGTTTAACTTGTACGTTTGCAATTCCTTTTTATATCAATATTTGATGTTTACTCGTCTATTGCTTATTCAGTTCAACACACGTTACGCTTCAAAATGTGATTAGTTGAGCACAATGTTTTTTTCAAACTTATATGTGGAGTTGGAGCAGCATTTGAGTCAATGTTGATTCGTTTACACAATGGTCAGAATGATACTTGCGTGTTGCATAATCCTGAATGAGCAACTGAGGTTTTGGGTTCTAACTCAGATTGGGGTGCCCTGTTTTGGGTTGTGCTCTTGGAAGGAAAGTCCTGGCTTATGCTTCTTGACTCTCAGACCAAAAATTCCTGCTCAAATCAGGTTTAGTCGAATCAAACTAATCACAAAATAAGTGTATCATATTTTATGTGATTGGCCATTTTCTCTGAACTGTACATCAATCACACACGACTAGTATATTGCACTAGCCATGTGATTGGTTCAAATTTGGTCAAGTCGAGTGCGAACTAGAATTTTTGTTGACCTTTTAACCCTCTTTCAAATGTTGATGAAAGGTCCTCTGCTTAGGTGAAGATTTACATGACAAGGAATTTAGAGAAAAAGGCGTCAAATACCAATTTTTATTTTCACTTCATTCTTCCTAAATTAAAACATGTATTCCCTCAAATGAGAATTGGAGTTAACCATAAAATTTCTACTTTTCTTCTTTTGGATAATTGACAAAGCCATTTTCGACACTGATTCTCTTTTAACTGTGCTGCGTGGATAAAATATCAGTCAGCTTCATGTATCAAAATCAATCACCTGATTTGACCTGGTCAACTCGGGTAGACGTTATTACCGTCGAAGAACATTGGGCAAACGGCCTCATCGGAGAGCCAAGAAAATCAATGGAAGTCGTAATGAGATGGCTTATCAGGTAGCTCGATGAGCAAGCAGGTCAAACTCGTGTGGTATATCCCACCTTCCCAATTCCGCTTTTTGTGATGTTGAAACTTTGTATTTTGAACCTCGCAGTGTTTTTTGAATAAATTCTCACACAAAAAGGGTAAAAAAAAATGGTGGAGCTAGCACATGTGATTTACTTAGAAAAACGCAATAGTAATTTTTCTTTTTAATCAAATAGTTGAGTGTTTAATCTTTTCTGAAACTAATGAGTGAGATTTGCAATTTATACGGAGTCCTAATGATAGAAAAATTGAAAAACAAGTTATAGTTGATGATATTTGACAAGTATGAGGCAAGGAGGAGGACCCACGAATTCCTTCTAGAAAAATACAAGACAAGGAAGAATACGAACCACAGGTGTATAAGTAGTCTTCTAGAAGCAGAACTCGCATATGTAGCGGAGTGTCGTACGAGGAATCAATCGAAACTGTCGGCCCATAAAGATTTCCCTCAAACCCATACAGTAAAAGCACAATAGCTATTCTACTCATCAAGCGACGAACAAGACACCCTCCCCACCACTTCACCTTTTCTTTACCTATTTTCTCCACATTTCCATCTCTCTGTTTCCTTATATTTTCATTTTCATTCCGAGTTATCTGTCTATATATGTATGTATGGAAGGGGGGGGATTTGATGCATCTGCTTACATGTTGTTTGAGGCGAGCGGCGATTCCGAAGCCGGATTCTTTGACGCCGCGGCGGAGGCGGAGTCCGGCGCCGCTGCTGAGGATGATGCGCAGTCTTGCAGCTACGGATCTGTGTCTGATAGCGGGGCGGTGCATGGGGTTGATGATGCAGGTGGGGATGCGGATTTCGATGATTCTGATGGAGAGGAGGAATACGGTGGGCGTAACAGTGATGAGGAGGAGGGCGTGGTTGATCAATGCTGCGGCGTGGCGACTAAGGATTCGGTGGTGGCTGGGGGGGCGAAGGAGAAGCTGAATCATGAGCAGAAGGCTTGTGAGGATTCAAATGTGAAGCTGATGAATGAGAGGGAGAGGGATAGGCTGTTTTGGGAGGCTTGTTTGGCGTCTTAGAGAAGAAACAAGTTTTTCTTTGAAATAATTACATCGCCCTTCCCTATAGTTTCATACTAATTATTTTTTCTCAATAAATATCTTAAAATTGTAGAGAGGATATACATATAATTTCAGGAATAGGTGGTGTAACTATCTCTTTCTTTTATATTAGTTCAGTTTTTGTTGATTATGCAACTGTACATAGGTTTGGCGCAGTGAAGATACTGAATGTTACTCTATTATTTTAGTGTGTTCATTTCATTTTCATTCCTTGCATTTACAGATTTGTTTATTTAATGACTTTTCTTTTATATATATATGTACAAAATGTGCAATACAAGATTCATATTAATTTGAAGGCTCAATTTTACTTTTGTACAATTTTTAAGGATTGTAAAATGGTCTATCACATTTTTTAATTTGGTGATTTTACGTCAAAAATTGATTGGAATTTCAAAGGTGGCCGGAATTATGATGTTACTTTTCGACAAATTTTGAAAATCTTGATTAAAAATTAAATTAAATCTAAAATTGTATTCGGAATCAATAATTTGAGTTTTCATTTTTAGATAAATTTGTTCTGTTAGTGCTCTTATATATACCATGAATAAAGTATATGGATCTCAGATCTCCTTAGGGGGGAACAGAAGTACTCTTAATCAATTTAGTAGCTTTTGTTACTAACATGCAAAGACAATGAGCCTCAGAGTGAATTGAAGATTGTCCAAAAAGCAAAACCAAGTATTTGTTTATTCTCACCAACTATTACAACTGATTTCTTGTTAACTATTAAGTACTTAAAACTATTTTCTAGTGCAGATTTCACATGTTTAAATCTTTTAAAAGTACATTATTAACATTGTATTTTATATATGTATAACTATTTAAATACATACAGATAATTCGAATTTTATATAAATACTCAACACGTATACATGGAGTAAGACATAAGATATAACACCAAACAACTGTCATAACAATTAAAAAAAAGAGAAATTGACTGAATCCCGTTAATGAGATTCTGTTTTATATTGAATTATAGTGTCAAATCAATATATTTTCAACGAAAACGTGTATAAACAAATATTTTTTCACTTCAATTACCATATTATAGAAACAAAAGCAAACAGGCCTGCTTTTAGTGATTGTTGAAATTAACTCAAACCAAAGCCAAGCCAATTGCATTGCATGTATCAGTACTCAACCAAGTGCTGCACAATTTCTTTTGCATTGGATTCAGCTTTGAGCAGCACAGCAACTACAGTTAGGAATTGGGCAAAGGGCAACCAACTAGTTCATCAGTTTACTGTTAATAGCAAAGCTAAATTGGTAAAAACTTAGAATCTTTGCTGGTGGAGCAAAGCGAGGAGAATAATCACCATTTCAGCACTCAACTGAAACTCACTATCTATCAAAAGCAGACCATTCTAGCTGCCTAAAACTGTTGTTGGTCAGTAATTGGTGAGTTCTTGTAAACCGGAGGTACTCTTTTGCATCCATCTCAAGACGGCCTATAAGGACCACAACTTAAATTTTAGTCTTCATCATAGCTCGTGCTAATGGCGCAACTCCCTATTTTCTGGCCGTATAACAAAATAAGAATCTGCTGTGAAAGTAGAACCATTTATGGGACTCGGATGGTCTCTGCACAATATTCTCTGAAGTTTTTTCCGAAAGCCATCTTTTGCATTCTCATTTTCGTCCAGTTGCCTTAAGAAGGACTCTTCAATCTCGCTCAACGACTCGACTTCATCTTTATCTTCGCTGCTGGGGCTATAGTTAACTGGCTCTTCATCATCTGAGGCTGGTCCTCTCGATCCAGAACTTGTATCCATCTCATGTTGACCACCACAATATTCCACATAAGTCTGCCTGTCTAAGAAACGAGAAGAAACAGGTGAGTATCCTCCAGCTGTCTCCTCACGTTCTCGTAGTTTTTTCATGATCAGTGCTTTTAATAAGTTCATCACTTGAACAGCATGCATGAGAGCTGTCAGTGGGTCGGACATCTAACACAAACAGCAAAAAATAAAATGGTTCAGTCATATAAGGAATGAAACTAATGATTCTTGATATATGAGTAGTTCTAGGATGGTTTGTTTGAATCACCTTAGTCATGTTAGGGGCAAAAACCATGGCAATGTTTCTTGCATTCATTTTGTTGGATTCTTCTTGCTCAACAACATCGGCCATTAGATCAATAGCCCATCCAAGCAGAGCACTCTCGGTCGGTTTTAGCTGCTTAACCAGCTCGATAAATTCCTCTTCTGTATTGCATTGCAATACCTGCTCTGGCGAAAGCCCATCAAGCACACCAGATGGGAGCTCTCGGAACCAGGCTTTGATCAAACCTGCCAAACAATGGACATCAATGTCTTCAGGCACAATGCCTCGGTTGAGCTGGTCCCTAACGTATTCCTCTTGGCTATTCTCTGGATTTATCCGAAAAATCCCTTCAGCCTATCACAATAGTGAGATAAATAGGATCAGAGTCAACCCTTAAATCCTTATGGCCAAAGTGCTGTAGTGGAAGAAACCTTAAGAAAGAAACTTCATTCACCTTCAGACCATCTTGTGCATATAACTTATCCTGCATTAGTAACAGGATAGTTGGGACACTATTGCCCCTCATGTCATAAGACCACTGCATCGATTCGGCAGAGACACCACATACACTAACACTGCATAAGTAATTGGAGAATCAGCCATATAGAATGCTAAATTGAACTAAATCCAGTACAAAAGAACAGTAACTGCTTTGAGGAAAAACTGTCAAGAATCAAACATAAAATCACAGGAAACTATTCATCAGGAATATTCATTACAGCAAACTACTGCCCGTATTCTTCACTCAATACTAAGACAAACCGAATACTTGAAGCTGGAAATGTCCAAGCATCCATTGCTTCACGTCAGAAAATGTCCAAGTATTCGTTCCAGTAAAGATTAAATTAACCTCATCATAATCCCTCAGTGAGTAAATTGTTTCAAATTTCAAGTTTACATATACTTAGCAATCAACCTTGTGCTCTGTGATAAAGAAAAACAACTTATACTGAACACACACAGCAGTATTTGCTAGTATTATGCATCAAATCTAAACAAAAAAACACAACTGTCCCTTTAACAAATCCAACAAGAAAAACCAAACAGATTAAACATCAGAACTTCAAAACAGCCCTTCTGAACCAATAAACCTGAGATTTCTACTGCTTTTACACGACACACAAATAATGAAATTCGAAGGAAAAAGGAAAAGAAAAGAAGACAGATGTCAAGAATCTTGCAATTCAGAATAGCCATAAAATAAAAACAAAACCAAGGAAAAAAAAAAAAAAGAAGTCCTTTTGAACTCGCTTTCAGCATACCTAGCACTGGGAGCTTTACATGGAATCTCAACCTCAAACTCAACAGGAAGACCCAAAAAACCATGGAATCTATCAAAAGTAACATGAGTTACGTGCTGCACATTTGTGGGCCACCCGATTTCCATTCGGTGAACGGCGGAGGCGACCTCTTGGTCTGGCCTATCGATACGGCAAGCCGAGACCATGGATTTCCTTAAAGCTGATAGAATAAAATCCAACAAAGAAAGCTGCTTATCCTGATCCTCACCCAGAGCAGATTTTGAGCTCTTCCCTCCACAGCCACCACCCCTCGTCACCATAACCATCCCAGTCATCACTTCCTCCCTCTCTCGCTCACTAGAACTTTGTCTTTTCTCTCTCAAGAAGAACTATGGGGTGGAAGCTCCAAACCAGAAAATGGGTCTTTGTTTTGACTGTGTGTTGCATTCAATGCAAGAAAGTGAAGGGAATTGAGTTTTTTGAAGCTTCAAGTGATATATATTTCTGTTTATATTTTATTATTCAAACGGCCCTCCATTTCAAATTTTTATTGACTTGTGTGTATATTTTTGTTGACCATAAAGGGCATGCCTCTGGGAGAATATTTCTGTTTTGCCACTCAGCTGTTGAGCTATTTCTGTCTGAGTGGTTGGTTAGTCGGTCACCTACTTTTACTTACTTGGTTAATAGCTAATCTCTTATAGAGTAATTGCAATTACGGACGGCAATTGGACCCGATTTTTTAGAAGCCCGCTTTGGATCGAACGGGTTTGATACTTATATTATTGGGTTCGAAACGGGTCCGAGTTCTAAAATATTAGACTTGGCAGGGTTTCGAATATGTTCGGGTTTTATATCGAACATGCCTCGATCTATTTTTTATTTATATTAATATATTATTAGTTAAAAAAAATTATAATATTATAGGTAAAAAGTTTTAAATAATTTAACATAAATATGAAATACAAAAAATATAGTTGAATGTATTATTTATATTATATAATTTATTTTAGATAAAAAAAATTATGTTAAATTATCTACATTTATAATGATATTTAGTATTACTTGTATGAAAAAATTAGTTGAATATATCATATTTATTATATAATTTATTTTTAAATAAAAAAATTATATTAAATTATTAAATTTAAATTTATATTACTTAATTTAAAAAATAAAAATTATAAATTAGACGGGATGGGGGGTTTGGCGGAGCGGGGCAATTCAGAATGGGGGTGGTGGGGCAGTGCGAGGTTTCATGAAGCGGGGCAGGTCTGAGGTCGGACAAACCAACCCCAAACCCGTCCGATTGCCATCAATAATTGCAATACGTTTTTGCCCTTTTACTTTCAACAAAATTAAAGGGTAAATTGGGCAATACAGTACGATAGCTGTCTTCAAATAGTAGAGAAGAGGACCGTTGACGTTGATCCACATTGAGCCCTGAAAACTTTGGCTCCAACAAAAAGAAAAGATGCCTTTTTTTTATTTATCGTGTTTAATGTAATTTATTTTTCTTTGATATATAAATAAATAAATTATCGTCTTATAAAAAAATATACTAATTTATTTTTTTATTTTTAAAAATAAAATAATCTAATTTCATGTTTAATGATGCAAATTGCTTTATTTTAAAAAACACAGGGGGATAAATTTAAAAATACAAAGCGATAAATTGCTATTTATTTTTTTCATAAGATAATAATTTATTCATTTGCAATATCACAAGAAAATTGCTTATATTTTTTCCCTAACACAAAATCTTATGGCTAACCATAAGTTTGAAACTGGGGTAAATTTCAATTTACCCCTACATATTGGTAATATTTAAGAAATGCCAAGAGGACCAACAATTTCATTTTTTATTCCCTAATTATGTCACTGAATCAAAGGGATAATTAAATTTTTTTATTATTAAAAAAATTTTATATTAAATAATTTTTTTTATATACTAATATTAATATGTCTGGATCGTGTAGTCAGACTCGACATATTATTATTAATATATTAAAAATAATTATATTAATATAATTTTTTTAAATAATAAAAAAAATAAATAACTCGGATGTAAAGGTAGATTCCCATTGATTCTCTTTTAGCTTTCAAAAGTGCTTCACTTCAAGTAGGGTCCATACTTGCGGAATTTCTGTAGGAATAAAAAATTCGTAGGGTCCATACTTGCGGAATTTCTGTAGAAAAAAAAAATTCGGGAAAAGGGGATTTGTTTATTATTATTTGGTTGTATAGAATGATTTAGGGATAATTACATTTACGCTTCCTATTTTGTGTTCTCTTCTCATAAATTAATCATACGTTTTGAATTTTTTTTATGTGTATATGTAATTTTTTTAAAAAAATACCAACATTTTTATGTAAAAGATGTTGATGTTTCTGATGAATGTATATGTAATTATTCAAAAAGTAAGAATGATTTGTGTAAATAGGTCATAGATTAAAATGTGTAAATATAATTATTCTAATAATTTTCTTATTTATTTGGACGGGTTTAATGCATTTTACCTCGTATATTGCAAATGAGCAAATTACTTTTCTTTATGAAAAAATAATAGTAATTTATTTTTCTATATTTTTAAAATGAAGTAACTTGCCTCCTCGTTTAAGGAGGTAAATTGCTTTATTTTGAAAATACAGGATTAAATTATTGTATTTTAAAAAAATAGGAGTATAAATTGCTGTGTTTTTTTTTTATATATATATATATAAAGATAATTTACTCATTTATAATATTGTATGGGGCTTGCTTGCATTTTTCCTTACTTGGGCGGAAAATTTTTCTTTGAATATATTAGCTATAGAGAGTTGAGGAGTTTAAGTAGGAGTGGAAGATTTGCAAAGCTTTCATGTATAAAATAGAGTAAAATACACTTTGCCACCTAAACTATCTCTAGTGTAACATTTGCTCTCCTAAATTAATAAATGTAAAATTTACCCCCTTAATGGGATAAAAAATGCCCTTTGTTCTTTAAATAATTATATTATTTTTAATATATATTTTAATATTTTGCATATATAACTCATGGACTTAAAGTATGACAAATTATCATTATATGGATATTATAGTTATGCTCTTAATACATGATAAAGGTGGATCACATCAGCAATCTCATGCAATTTAAGACACTCTATAGAAAATGTAGATATTTACACTCTCCCACTTGACCTACCCACTTTAGGGCGAAAAAAAAATTATTCCTTTAACTTTGTCATCGATTAATTTTAATCCTCTAACTTTTGTAATTATCAATTTAAAGAAAGTAATTTGCAAAAATCAAGTAAATAAAATTATCATATATTGCATGATACATAAAGTATATATAATGCATGAGTATCATGGCTAAAAAACTAAGTTCATCAACAAAACTTACTAAACCAAAATTATTAGAACAATTATATCGGTATACTTTAAGAACAATACTACTAGACAAATATGACTAGAGAATGGCTCTGATACCACAATGTAGATAAATTTCATAGAATATTACCTCCAGCCATGTTTGTCTAAGTTTGGTTGTTGTTTGACAACTCTTGAGATAGATAATCTTTTACACCACTTGTTTGTTCTTCACTCGTTTTTCATGGTTGTCTTCTAACCCAAGAGATCTTTATGCTTATACTCTACAATATATTCTTCACAAACTCACATATATATCTTTCTAAGCTAAAGACCTCCCATATTACTGTGTCTTTATTGTTACCCATGAAGAAAACCTTTAGGTTTTCCTACTGAGTGATAGATTAATTATATCATTCATAACAAAAATGGTTAGACTCTTTACACTAAATATTCTTAATTCTTGTCACATAATTATATGTAACTCATGGATTTAGCATGATAAATTATCATTATATGAATATTATAGGGGTGGCAAATAGGCGGGTTGGCCAGGTTTGAGTCGGGTTAAAAATGAGTCAAGTCTAAAATGGGTCTAAATTAACGGGTTCAAATGAGTTAGGTCAGATTTGTATAAATCATTTTAGTAATTTGAATCTAAATATTTCAAGATCTCACACAATGAAAAGACAAAAAGGACAATATTTGAGATATGAAAAATATAATTACTACTTGTAATGTAATATGACTAAACTTGTATTACACGTCATTTTTTCTTTGTGACCATGTACTTTAAGATTTATTTGCTAAATCATAGCGTAAAAGAATCTACTAAATATCTAACAAAATACTACATTTTATCAAAATAAGTCAAACATTTTGAATGTTCATCTTGAACGAACATCAAGCCGTGCAACTAAATTCTCTATATTAGTTGAGAGATAATTTTCATATATGTGTAAGAGAAAGAAGGTTGTGTGTGTATGGAGAGATGTGAGAGTGTTTGTATAGGAAGGAAGAGGAGTTGTGATCGTATTTGTATGTGTGTGTGTGGAGAAAGAGGGTTATATGTGTGAAAGAGAGATGTGAGAGTGTATGAATATGAAGCAAGAGGAGTTATGAGCTTGTTTTTGTGTGTGAGAGAGTGTATATACGAAGAGAGAGAAAATAGTGGGTTCTTTTAGTTATTTTTATTTTAGTTTATGGATTGAACCCTTTAAAACCCATTATCAACTCATATCCAACTCACACAAAATATATTATTATTTAACTCCAACCCCATATCTATTCATTTTAAAATATAACCAACCCAACCCAATCTAAAATTAGTTGGCTAGATTGAACCCATGGGTTTTAATCCATTTTATCACCCCTAATTATAACCATACTCTTAATAAATAATAAAAGTAGGTTACATAAAGACTCTCATGCAATTCAAGAGACATAGTCTCTAGAAAATGTAGAGAATTACACTAGATGCTTCCATCGTCTCAGAGAATATTAACTAGAAAAAAAACAAGAAGAAATACTTTACAAATAGTTATGCCCCCATTTCTAAGGTTTGGTAAAATTTCACACACTTTCTATAGTTTTAAATATTACATCTACTATTCTTGACATTTGTTTTTGTGTAACAACTAGATCTTTCTGATGGTAAAAAATTATTGAATTTGTTAATATTAACAAAAAAAATGAAAATTCATATTTTATTGGCTTATTACTAACTTATTACAAATTAAACTAATCGTTTTTTTAAACTAAGTTACTCTTATAAAGATGAAAATATATCTCCTCATATATATTAGTGTAATAATTAGATTAGAAAAAAACCATTTGACATGTATTAAATTTTAACTACCATACAAATTTACTTATTAAATGAAAATGAATATAAAAAATACTTAAATATAAATTTTCAAATCACAAAAGATTTACGTATAATTACATCACACCAGAAAGAAGAAGGGTGGTGCAGTTATCCCAAAACTTTATAAGCACATGCAAAATTCTTAATCCGTCACATCAGGTATTAATTGGCGGATTCCTTTTCATGTTTCTCAGTAAAAATTTAACTTGTTTAAACTAATGGAGATGTGGTTGATACAATATTAGTTAGAAGACACGTCCAATAATTTATACACACGACGAACAGATAAAAATGCACTCCGCTATGATTTCTTTGAATACACAACTTTTCTTAAAACTAGTCAAAATCAACAACACCACCCACCTACATATCAATATACTATCCTTTCTATCATCATTACTATAAATCATTATTCTGTAACTCTTTCACTTACAACACAAAGAGGGTCACAATCTTCTCTTCACTTGTCTCCTCTTCTGTACACCAGAAACTCCATCTCCTACCAAATCTCCTGTCTTGCTTTGTACACATTTCAAGAAAGCAACTTGATGGAAGATCGATCACCTTAATTTACCAAGAACTGACCACTCTCTTAGTCTTCTCAAAAGCATTTGTATCAAATACAACAGAGGGTGCTGATTGTAGTGGGTTGCCGTTATTATGGGTTCCATTGCTTCCACTCTGAACCAACTACAATCATGCTCCTTAAGGACATTTTTTTCAAGAACAGTCATGTACAGCAAAAAGGGTAGACATCATATATAGGCAAGTGAACTTCGGTCATGATCAGGTTGTGGGCGACCTCGTGTAGGAGTTGGAGGTCTTTGAATGTTAAGCTCCTAAAGAAACCAGAATCCAACATCAATACTTCATAAGCAGTCAACTGGAATAAAAACTTTTTGACTTAACAACAACTGGAATGTAATAGGGAAAAAGCAAAAAAGCTAGAGTGTACCTGCATCCATGTCTCCTCAGTCATACGTTCTGGAGATGTCTCCGGAGACTGCAGAGGAGGTGGCAGGGGATGAATCAACTTTGGAACAATGACCAATCCTCTGCCAACAACCAATATCGCCCCAGCATTGTTCGCCGTTCCTGAATGCATTTTCTTAATCAGACTGTATTTCTTTATATGAGAAAATGGAGAGTAAAAACTTTGAATGCATACCACAATAGTTCGTCGCAGAAAAAAGGGTTATCAACTGCCCTTGGGCAAACCGTTCGAATCCATCCATAACACACTCATGAGCTCTTATAATAAGTTGCAACTTATTCTTCTTACAGAAATCCGTGACCCGATCAGGCTGCAGTCAATAATTAAGTAAACAAACAAACAGCAAGGCCGTGACTATACAGTAACTCATTCTCAAAACTGAGATTATTCCATACGACTAATAATCTTTAAGATTTAGTTGCAGAATACAAAAACCTCAACGTCACATTAAAACTGCATTACAAAATCCATGTCCAGATTTTGATTTTTGAATCATCAAACAGAATGAATGTAACCATGTTAAAGATCTTGCCAATCAATTGGCCAGGCTCAAGGAATATCAAAATAGAAGGGAATGAAGATAGCTCGACAGCATTCTGCAGGCATTTCAAGTGCAAAATCACTACAGTAATCTGCATCGATATAAAATGGTTCATGATTGCATACCCCAAACGTCACTAGACCGGGTCCTCTTGCATTTGGTCTCAAGCCCTCTACGCTATCATTTTCAGTGGGATCAGACCTGCATAAAAGCATGAAAATGATAAGAAGGAATTGGCTACGAGCTAAAGTAGAGTAAAAGAAGATACATATAATACCATAACAAATCCATTAGCACTATTGACCCAGCATCCATTGTTATGGGCCTCTCTAGTTTCTCTATCTGTTCTACTGAATTTATTGACCTCCCAATGCCACCATGCATGCAGATGATTTTCTTCTCTATTAATGCAGCAAGAGGGAGATAATTGAACAACTGATTAAAACGTGTCCAAGCCCAGATTCCATCACTTTCTCCCTGCACGATTACCATGCAACCTCCATCAGATGCTCAGAAGTATACAAGGTAAGTAATTTTTCAAACTTGTGCATACCATTCTCTCAATACATTCAATGCGAAAACCAAAAAGTGCATTGATGTCAGCAGCTTCATGGTTCCCACGTATCAGGTGAACATTTTCTGGGTACTCAATCTGAGGTCCAACAAAAGTAAAAGTTAGGATAAATAGAAAAACACATCTTGAATAAATAGTCATTACACTAGTCAGCCCAGAGGCTTGCCTTAAGAGCTAGGAGCAAGGTTATGGTTTCCAAGCTGTGCTGTCCACGATCAACATAGTCTCCCAGAAACAAATAGTCGATATAACTGAAACAGAAGAAGCCCACAACATCACTTCAGAAGTAAATCCAAAGCTTGTCATTCACATATTGCAAGACAAAGCTCGTATTTGTCACTATAGGCTTCCAGAGAAAGGCATCAATCTGCAACATAGCTCATAAATAATTGCATGACAAGAGTGCAACTCATAGGCTCAAGCACATCTATATGTTACCAAACTAAACAGCAAATCCACACTTGCGAAATTGAATAATCTACAATGTCCTGACATTTAGAGACAAGAAGCTATTTCACAAATCATCTACTATCCTTGAGCACCTCATACTTCACGTTGCAAAGATTCTCCCATATAACTCACATCAAGAATGACCAAAAGACTTGCTTACCCTAGATCCCAACAGTTGATCCCACATGCAAAGAAACTGACATAATGGCTAAAGAGAGCTAGCAATGATGGCTCAAAAAAGGATAATCGAAGAACTGATGTTTCAAAGGTCAATCAATATCATCCTTATTGGTGAAGACAGGTTTTATGGACAGTCCTGCAGCATACTGTGGCTCAGCAACTGCAGAACCCATTTTTGCCATCAACCAACAATGAGATATAATGTATGATGTGTAGGCATGCCAAAAGCTAAATAGAATTACTTGCAATGAGATGACAGATATTTGAGCCATTCTTTTCTGAAGATCTTAATCCTTCTCAAATTGACTCAAACCCACGTTTATATCTATTGTAAATCAGAAGTTTACAGTTACAACTCTTAGCAGAGTCTGACTATTACATATTGCAAGGTTGCCAGGGTGGACTCTGAATATTTAGTATAATTAAATATCTCCACAAACAAAAGAGTACCACTTCCAACTGAAAATAATAAGATATGTATTATATGTTGGCTTCCATAAACTATAACACGAAACTTACGTAATGTCCCCAGCAGTAGAAGGAAATCCATATTCATCAAACAGCCGCATCAGATCACCGAACTGTCCATGAAGATCACCAAACACTTTGACAGGGGCTTTCAGTTGCAGGACCGTTGGCTCATGCATGAAAATCTGCTCAGCAGCATAACAAAGCTCACCAACTTCATAAGAGTCCAGAAAGAACTTTCTGTTGACAGGAGGTTTCCAATTCCGAGGCCTCAGCAAAGTTGATATAATCTGCAAGACATAAACCGGGCTAAAAATTTCAGTGTGTCATTAAATTATATCTTGAAAAAATTAGAAGATTCCACAGAAAAACTTGCCTTTTTATGCAAGCCCTGAGGAGACTTTTGTCTTACAAACTTTTTAGTGGGATTTGACAGGTCATTATGTGATGGAATCATTCTTCTACTTTCATTTTCAAATTGATCCAAGGACAACTGCCTAACCATACCCCCCAAGTTCCCAACAGCTTCTTTTGCAACCACAACCTGAAACATTGAAAAAGATAAGATTTTGTGGCTTAAGATAAACGCAATAATTTGCGCAACCAACAATATATACAAATCATACCGCTCTTGGGTGAAGGCGAACATCAGCCTCTGTGTCGCTACCTTCAGAAGTCGTCTCTGGAGAATGTGAATTGACATCTGATAAGGACGTTTCCTCTGGGTTTGCTGATGCTGCCTGAGCCGATTGCCAGACGGCATTAGCAACCTCAGCTTCAGCAGCAGATGCCTCGGCCAATTTTTCCATAGAATTTTTGTCCATACTGAAGGATTACAAATTAATCTAAGATACTTGATATAAACAAACAAAGAACTATAAGGGACTTGGAAATAAACCTCAGAAAGCCAGATGAGGGCATTTCAGGTCTGTCATCTGGAGTTGATGGGGAGGAAAATGGATTTAAAGTAGCATTGTTTGATCTTGGACTACTAGTCAAGGCTCTCTCTGATGGTGATGCTGGGGTGATGTCAGATTGAAACTCAGAGTTTTCTGCAACCAGAAAATCATCTAACAGAGTATCTGCAACATTAAAAGCTATGTGTTACAGCTGTTTTCACATGCACAAAGTAGGACAGAATGTGGACTCTGCTAACTGTTAGCATAGACGTCCAATTTTAATTTTAGAAGCATGAAAATTACTTGCTATCAGCAAACCAGCTGTATTATCGTCCAAATGATCACGACAATATAAATATCTACAAAGAAGACAAGGTTGTGGCACAAATTGCAAACTTTACCTCCCCTTAAACCACCATAGATATATATTCGAACACCAACAGATGCCGCTGCATGGCGACATCTACGCATAGACTCCAAAGAGGGATCGGGATCACTGTGTCCTTTGTTTCCACGTGAAGTCACTAGCCCATTTCTGTCAAGCCAAACTCCAGCAGCAGTATCCAACACTTCAAACCGAAACAAAATTGTATACATAAGTAATGATCTTCTTCATTTGAACAAGTCCAAGCAATTCCAGTAAATTAACCAGAAAACAACTCAGAAAATTACCTGCCACTGCAGCATCACCTTCTACTGCTCGTCCACCTCTAAGAACACCCCCAGTAACATGCAATCTAGCACCAACGAACACCTGATAAAGGGAACCACTTACGACTGTTATACAGAAATACAGAAAGTAGCAAACTGAATAGGTCTATCACCATCCATTTTTGTTCCTACAACTCTAAGCTTCTTCCTGAAGATTATAGTGTTGGCAAAAGGTATGAAAAAGTTAAACAATTGGATGTCGGATGACTACAAGTCTTCCGCTGTTAGACCAAGATCCTATGTTAGTGGTTACATACCAACAGTTGAATCAGTTTGGAAAATGAAGTTTCTATGAATAAAATCCATAGGTATCCAAAAGGACACCCCTCTTGTATGCATAGATGCCTCGTTCAAGATTCACCATTACAACCAGATCGAAAAATAAAATTCCACTTTGTTATAAATCAAAAAAGTTTGAAAGAAGATCATCTGAATTTGAAAGAAGCAGCAGCAGAAACGAGCAATCCTAGATCTATTACTTACCGCAGCATGCTGATACCTTGGAGAAGGTGACACTCCTGGTGCAAGAGTCCATTCCCACAGGCCATTCCGATGCATAAGTAATCCATAAGCATCTGCCAGTGGCTGTAAGGCCCACAAACAACCAATAGCTAAGTAAAACACAGGCAACGCAATAGGCCTCAAATTACGGGAAATCTCAATTTCTATAGGATGAGAATAAGCAAATTATCAAAAGCAGATCGATCAACCAAAGTAGCTCTATGGTGATGGGAACAACCATCTGTATTACCTTCCATACAGATGTCCCATAACAACGCTACCTTAATAAATTTGACTTCAATTTTGTGTTAATTTGCAAAACAGATGGTGAGCATACATCACTTTCACGCCGAAACGAAGTTTACAGAGAGAACAAATGAGTGCATCCACTGGCAAGCAATATATTGACTTGAAAAATGTCTCTTTCCTTTTCTCAGGTCTAATAGCTCAAGATTTAAGCACCCTGAAAAAAGAGATCATACCGTTCCTGAAGCGTCTCTTCCACCACAAAGCAAAAACATCCCGTCAGACCTGGCACTAGCCGTTGCATACCTACAGACGTGTTGATTTAATTCAGTAATACTTGATTTATGGACTGAATAGCAGGAATTTCCAATTGCATGTTCAATTATACCTTCCAAAGCAATCATGATATAGATGATGAAAAATCATCATATTACTGCTTCTACATTAATTAAAAGCCTAACCAGTATATCGAGAATTTTCATCATGAAATCATCCTAATACTACTTCCAAATTAATTAAAAGCAAAGAATCTAAAACAAAATTTCCATTTGGGTGTTCGAAGACTCACTTCCAACTGGAAGTATCAGACTTTAGAAGTCAATAATATTGTATACCATTAGGATGAACAACATCACTTACATTCTAGCAGAAGGTCTATCACCTTCTGGATTAAGCCTCTGCCACGCATATGGTTTTTGTGCAGTATCCAAAGCCCAAGCATCTGATAGCACTCTTTTACCTATAGAAGAATAAAAAATCCTTTTCAAGTAGCATCAACCAATAAGCAATAGATCCACCGAAAAATAAAAGTTAATAAAAAGTAGTCCAGCGAAATATAGGATAACTATTCAGCACATTTTGTAAAAATATATAAGTGAAACCAGCATCACAAGTTTCATACAACAGTCAGGTAATAGAAACATTGTTCGATCTGGTCCCCTTTTGAGAATGGTTTTGGAATCTTTAACTCAATTAAATACAACCATCCAAATACTTTCTAGCTATAAAAGATCCAGTCAACTACATTCTACCAGGACATGTGAATTTTGTTAAATTGAGATTGCACTTCCAGTCCAACCTCGTAGAACTGCCTCCATGAGGAGATGAGAGCTAATTAAAAGAAAAACATGCAGGGCATCTAAATGAAAAGTGAAACCACTCAGGAGAAGCAACTTGTGTACAATGTCATAGCTCAATATCAAAAGATTGATGCTATTGTATTCATCCTAGCAATCGTATACAGAGAATTCAAATGAGATTCCCAGCAACATCCTAGAAGTAAATTTGGCGCAGGTAAAGATGTTCACCACTGAAATCGTACCGCGGTACCGCATCCAGCACTCAAGAGCAAAGATTTACTTAATTAACAGAATCTATCATAAAAGCTCCCAAAATTAATCAAGATTTGGGTTGAAGCTTGCAATAACAACCAGTCATCACTTTAAATGATTCTGGGATGAGATTTCATCATGCAGTAATAAATTTCTAAAGAGTTATTCGCCTAACACCTCCATATAATTGAGTGATATAACTGCCACATGTACTTTACTTATTAAGATTACCAAATGTAATCTTACTGAAAAAAGAAGGTTCGTACCATCATTTCCACTAACCGTGACAAGATATCGTTGTGCAACCAAGTCCATGACATGGCCATATCTAGGACCCGGACCCTGTCCTTGAACTACAACTCTGAGCTCCAGAAAAGCGTAACAACCGAGTCAAAATCAAAAATCAATTCTACTGATAAGAAAGAAAGATACAAAAACACAAACATCCGTCTCTAGAAGCTTACCGATGCCACTTGAACTTGTCATTTGTCAAGTCGAGCACGTATAGGTCATCTGTCGAATGCCCTGCAGGACCTATCCCACCCTGATGACAATTGCATCAATCCAAACTTAATTTCAAATGTTTCACTTCATAATAAGGTAAACTTTGCAGCCTTTTCACATGCTAATCACCTGAAACACGACCATGGTGCCAACTGCTGCTGCTGCATGCGCAGCCCTAGGAGATGGTGGCTCACCAGCTGGTCGAAGTCTAATCAAATATTTGTAATAAAGTAAAGCAATGAACATTCACTTTAAAGTAAATCTCACCAAATTCAGACAAAAATAGCAAGGCAAAGTCCAACTGAAACCAAAAAAAAAAAAAAAAAACCAAGAGGGCAAAGAAAACCTGGTCCATTTTCTAGTGAGAACATCGTAGGAATGAACTGAATTAGTCACTCCAGCTAACCCTAAAACACAAAAGAAAAACTAAATAAAAAAACAGAGCAAATCAAATTTAACTAAAAAAAAATGCAGAGCAAAGAGCAGCAATTACGAATGCCGGGTGCGCCACCGTTGCCTCCCTCAATGGCAGTGGCGCCTCCGAACAGAATGAGGCGAGGTCCATGGGTTTTAGTGGCGGCTACGGCAGTAAGCGTGTGACCACAACGCGGCCCCGGAGCGTCGTCATCAGTGTCCCAATAGCTTTCCAAAGTTCGATACGTCGGCGCCGGACAAAGCCACGGTTTCGATCCCATGAACAAATTCCAACCAAACTCAATTCCGCCGAAAATTCTCAAACTTCAGACTAAATACATCCAATGACCGGAGAATTGAATGAAGAAACCCAACAAATCCACAAGAATCAGAACCCTAAAACTGAGAATAGTAACAAAAAGAACAGTGGATCCAGAGCAGCAGCGGTGGGTGCCACCGGAAACTGTTCCCTCTACTGGGAGTGGTTGCCAGATAATTTGAGTTCTATATTAAATAAAAAATAAAACAAATTGTTCCCTTTTCATCGTCTTCTCCTTTTTATATTACTGATGACAGACAAATATAGAAAACCAAAATATTTCAGAAATGGGGTTTTATCGATCCAAGTGAATGAAATTATGATTCACGACTAATAATTGAGATTTAGGCAAAAAGGGAGAAAAGCCCACTGCCTCAGGGTCAACTATTATTACACCCTTTTTCAAAAGTTATTATTTTTTTCTTTTTTGGTGTCAAAATTATGGACTTTATTACCAGTCCTAAGGAAGTCCATTCTCACAAAATGCTGGGGTGTCTTAAATATTTCAGTAAAATTCCCATTTCAGAACATTGTAATTGAGATCATTTCCCTTTAAAGGGACATTATAATAATTTAAGGTTAATTATACTTAAATTCTCTTTAAAACTATGAAATTTGAAATTAGATTTACACCTTTTTCAAAAATTCTCTATTTAACATTATTATATATATTTTTGTATTTATAAAGGGATAAAAGTAATATAAATTTATATATAGAGAAAGAGTAAGGTTAACATCATTATATCTTTTTCCTTATAAGTGCTAAATTATTATATGAAATGTTGAATGAAGGGTAAAATTGAAAATTTATGTAGTTTCTTTAGCTGACATCAATATTTTTTGTCTAAATTATAACGAAAACGGATTCGGTGCAAACAGTTAATTTTTAGAGGGGATAAAAATATCATTTTAATTTTTTTGAAAAAAATATAATTCTTTTATTTTTAGAGAAAATCAAGGTGTAATTAACCCTCATAACTCATTTTTTAAAAAATAAATATAGCATTTATGTTAGAAGTAATATGGTATTTTAAAAATTAACGATCCGAAACAACAATAGAAAAAGTATTCGAACATTAATATAACTTGGCGGAGAGTCTGAATTTTATTTCGACACCTCTTTGATTGTTGACTAAAATTCTTTACGACGGCGTCTTCTAGAACATACTATTATTATCTTTTATTGGTATTTATATTTATAGAATTATTACTTTTTGGAAAAGAAATCCGAAGGCATGTAGGATTTTGATATTTATGTGAGACTAATATTAACGTAGTCTTACTTTATGAGTCTATAAATTGGTTGACACGGAGTCTTGAATAATTCCTGTGTTTACACCTAACCCTCCGATTATTTAAACATGTTCAAATCTATGATGTAGCTCCCCCTGCTTTCAGTTTTGTTAGAAGTTGATCCTTTTCTACTAAGAAAAGGTAAAGTTATCCACAAATTAAAGCAAGAACCCAGTCAACTCCCATTATGGTTGGACTGTGTATTAAGATACCTTCAAAGACAATTAAGCATCAACATGATTCTAATCAACCTGGCGATGCTGTTGGGAATTGATTTTTGTGTTCATCACAATGTTATTCATAGAAATGCTTACGTACAAGAGAAAGATAGGTAAAGGAGCATCATCTGTAAAATTGGATTGGAATTATGGCTTCCCTGTCTGTATCATCACGGCTCCTATTTATGTTTATAAAATATAGTTCTGTGGCTTTCTGTAAAACCCAATAACTGCATTGACACAGTTTTCTCTTGTTCAAATTAAGGAAGCATCGAGTATATGCATTTGTTAACCTGAATCTTTCATGAAATGACAAAATTAGGTCGAAGTCTCATCGTACAAGAGAGTGGAGAAGCTTCTGGACAATGGAGATGGCGGGGTGGCAAAGGGGGTGCCCTGCACAAAGCTTGACATTAGGGACAAGGACTGGGAAATGCTGAATGAACCTTGTCAATTTCTGCCACTATTTCTGGTGTGAGGTGGACACTGCAACCATCAAGGACATCTTGGAGCTGCCACAGCTTCGTTGCTCCAAAAACAGCGCTCGCAACGAGAGGGTGTCTCAAAACAAAAGCTGCACAACTTTGAACTATAAGATGCATGTAGACAATTCCCCAGTAGTTCAGGATCATAAAAACACAAGAGATACAGGAACATTAATTCACAACCTAATAACTCTTGGACAACAATGTCAGCAGAAGACATCAGCATGTTCTGTAATAATATTACCAAGACAAATGTTCCATCATCCACAACAAATCACGCCACGCTAATAAATGGAACATTGTTAATAGTTCAAAATCATAGAGAAGTACCTCATCAACTCAAAAGGAATATTAGACATAAAGTTACAGTCAGCGACACGGTACCAAAATATCAGACCTCCCAATTTAAGTTTGCATCATTTGTTGAACCAAGATGTTTCAGATGAAAAGGTAGTCCAGTTCAATACCTTCAGTTCCTAACTATTGCATCACAGTGGGTTCACCTTTCATTAGTACTTTTTACTTTCCGCAATTTTGCTATAAGAGCTCTCTTCATTCATTTATTGAACATAATTATGTGAATAGGGTCTTAATAAGTTCTAATATGCAAAGTAATGTAGTTCCGCTTTCTCAATCCAGGAAATGCATTGTTGGAACTAGTTTGGAAAGACAAGCAAATCTACATTAGGGGGCCCTTCATATACCCAAATGTAATGTGATATTTCACAATCATATATATGTGTGTGCGCGCACGAGTGCTTGTACGCATCTAATGCAACTGAGTATCTATTCTACAGGAATTAGTAATGCCAAATTATTTATTCCCAGGGAGGAAATGGAATATGCAAGTTCAGAATGCAACCAATCAAATAAGTAAACACTCAAAGATTTAACACCAGATGTGCAGAATAGCTAAAAGAACCATAAGGTATGAAAGAAACCTTCCTGTTCGGAATGGAGTAGTCTAGCAGAACAAAGGGAAGTCCACACAGGGAAACCTGGGATTTTTAGCATTTTACAGAAATGGTTTCACCAAATTTAAATTTTCCAATAAGTCACTTGCCAGGTGGCAGTTCTGCCACATCACATCAACCAATCCGCGTCCACCATTCCACTCTGACATTTCTATATAAACCCCCTTCTAACATTCCGCCGTTTCATCACATTTTTAGGGCTCTGAATCATTAAACGCATTTTGAAAGATGAGGACCACAGCCACCGCCTCCACCAAGGGTAGCAGAGGCAAGTCCAAGGCCTCCAAGTACGTTTCCCGTTCCTCAAAGGCAGGCCTCCAATTCCCTGTTGGTAGAATCGCCCGATTCCTCAAGGTCGGAAATTATTCCGACCGTATCAGTGCTGGAGCCCCTGTTTACCTATCCGCCGTTCTTGAATACTTGGCCGCTGAGGTGATCTTCTATATAAATGAATGTCTCTAATGTTTATTTCCTTTTCTTGTTTTTTAGATAGAGTTTTGGAATTTGGTTGACTGATTTTAATAAGTAGCGGGTTTTCTTGATTTAGCTTTTGGAGCTTTCGGGGGATTCGGCAAAGGACAGCAAGAAGAACCGAATTGTACCAAGAGACATAGAGCTGGCAGTGCGAAATGATGACGAGTTGAGCCGGCTCCTAGAGAGAGTAACGATTCCATATGCCGGAGTTACACCCCATATCCATCACTTTCTTTACCCTAAAAGCAATGAAGGAAGGGACGGAGAGATTGGCTCTGGATCGCAGCAACTCTAGGGCTTTTTAAGGTTGAACCGTTTGTAACTGAGATCATGAAATTGGTGTAGAGTTGTTCAAAACTCGATGTCTCCTTTAATGGCATTCTATCAGAAATCATCCTTTATTGTGACGTTCGCATAACTTCCATTCATATCTACCTACTCTTAACTTTAAATCAAACTAATAACCTAAATGAAGCAAATTAACAAGGCTCTATGTATCTCTCAAGGTCTCTGGAAACGGTAAGATCAAAATATTAACACCATACAGGAGATAGGAAATCTATGCAAGTCCTTTATTGGACGTGATTGACAACTACAATGTTCTGTCATTAAGAAAACCAATATATAATGACATAAAGATAATACGTATCGGGTAAGTAACCTGAAGCAGAAGTAGTGCAATAATACAAGTACCATATAGCACACAAGAAAATTCTTAGGTTACAATGTCAATGAACAAAACTCTGTCGTACCTATTGCAAGAGATACAGGATGAATGCCATATTTTTTCGCAATGGAAAAATATAACTGCAACACACGATTAGAAGAGGTAATTAGAGAAGATGTAACCCATTGACATATAATTCACCACTGCAGCATTATACTTCATCTACAAAGTATCAAATAAGAAAAAGGTGAAAAAACAGTGAAATCCGGAGCACTGCCTGCCACAATTTTAAAGTTTATTTTGATATTTTCATTCAAACTGTATAATTGATGATTAAAAGGAAACAGATTATGCGACCTGATTTAATTAGCTCAGCAGTATAAACAAGTAAATGACGAAGAAAATAATCAGGTTTTGCTTACTTCAGTGGCTTTTCTAATGATAACATTGGACAGATTGTATCTTGACTCCCCTTCAGCATACCTCCCTGAAAGACGCACAAGCAAACATTCGAGTGAAAGATCAAGTGGTCGTCAACCATTCCAGAAGAGATGGGACAAAAGACCTTTGAAAAGATTCAGACGACCATCAGATGGACCTCCACCAAGTGAGAGATACTTCCCCGAGAGGATGCCCATTGCCAATGGGCTATAGGCCAATAAGCTTATCCTAGAGAGGGAGAAACCAAAAAAAAAAAAAAAAACAACACTGATGGTCAAATGACTGACTAAAAATATTTTCAAAGGCATAGCGGAACATCTCATTCCAATAAGGCTAATGGCATGCTTAAAAGATCACAAAGATTACTATCCTCTAGTGGTCAAAGAAAATGATGAGTCCTGTAAATTTGAATGAGAATTACCACTCCCTTTCTTTTTAAACATTTCATTACTTCAATGAATATCAGGAATTCGCAAAGACAAACCAATACACACTCTTCCAACCAAGAAAGTTAAATTCATTAAAAACTTACTTAAAATGCATGTAGGTAGCTCAAAGACAAGGAAGAAGTATTCAAGTAAGAGGACAACACCAAATAACCCATTGACAAATCCCACACCCAAAAAGAACCCAACAAGAATTGACGAACAAAATATTAGTGTCAAGAAAGTATATGACTGAACATGGTCACTAAGTAGACTAACAGTAAGCACCATGCTCATATAGAAGATCCTCGGGAAGTAAATTCGGGTAAGAAATAAGAGAGTGCATGCACTGTGTTTTGGAATTTACAGTAGGAAATTGTTGCTATGATATGGTTTATAGCAAAAAGAACAAGATAATAGTACATCTAAAGTCCTTTGTGACTGGAAAACAATATTCAAAGGAATGATTTACATGCCAGGAAAAAATCAAGTGCCACAAAAATGTTATTGTAAGTTCCCGAAACCATTTTGGTATAGGTTCTACATGATTCAATAACATTCTCATGCTTGTCATGCCAAAAAGACATATGCTCAGTTGTTCTACAAGAAAGACAGAGAAATTCAACACTTTTAAGTTAAATGAGATATGGTTAAACTGCATGGCAGCTGATCAAAAAAAAAAATTGTGCTAACATTATTGATACCTCTCATGATGACAGCACTCAGCCATCCCCGAATCGAAATTTCGGCAAAGTAGGTTATAAGAATTCTGAGAAAGAAGTATAACTTTGTTTTATTTTCATTAAACTTTAGAGAGAGAGAGAGAGATGGAGAGTGGTAGAGAAGAAGCCTCACTATTTTTTAACAGAGTTGAACCATACAACACCTGCACAGAAACTATGCTATGATTGACAGAGAGACCTTCAGCAACATGTAGGAACTTCATGAGACCATATGGCGTCTCATTACTTAGCCCAATGTACCTTATCTGCGAGCAAATATTAGCCTTCATTAACAGGAACAGAATTTCAATATGGTTAACAGCAGGTAATTACCCTGAAGCATCACTGACCTTACCAGCAGTAATAGCTTTGTCTAGAGCAGTAAGTTGTTCCTCAAAACTCACAAAGGGAAAGGTTCGAGCTGGGTCATACTCAGTTTCTCCAAACATAGGGACATAGCTGCAAGTAATCCTTGACAAGTTGTAAAAGCAACCCACTACAAAGTTCCATGTCATTTCATGAGACAAGAGAAGCTCATCCACAGGTTCAGAGATGTATGTTTTTAGTTGTGGAAATACCAGATAACATAATTTTGGTTATTATTGTGGGGTTCTAGAAGAATGAGACAATAAACAAACCGGTCAGGCCAATGAAGTTGGTACAAGTCAATGTAGTCTGTTTGTAGGCGCAACAAACTGCAAATTTCCGTTAGAGATCAGGGCCAAACAATAGAGTGTAGAACAACAAAGGTAGCACCTCAAACTCCAAGCTGAGTCCACTAAAGTCATTTCAGACAAAAAAAAAATTGAGATACCGATGGATATATTGTCAATTACTATGTAGTATGTACAAGAGATAAATGAAGTTGAATATAGAGAAACAAAGGATTCAGCTTAACCTATCGTGAAGGGCCTCAGCTACATTCCAAGCATCCAGACTTTGTGGCCCGTTACGAATCCAAGTCATTTGCCCTGATGGCCCACTAACCTAACTCCACATAGTAACATATAGGTTAAGCAAAGCTTATGCAGTGATACCACGAAACCAAATTCCAAAACAAAACAATTATTCATTCAAGAAACTTCAACAATATCCTTCTCATTTATTGTGTACACGGCTTGGTACTACTGAAGCATGTCCAGTGACTGTTTAGTGGATGTTCAATCCCCAGTTAAATAACATGACAACTTCCATCTCAGCTTTCATAATAAGGATAAGTTATGAAACATACACAAGGGGAAGAAATTCGAGCTAAGAACACAAAGAATTCCTTTACGTCTTCTAAAACTATAACAGCAGAACTAGTTCAACCATCAACAACAGATTTCTAATCTCTGCAGCTTTCGTATTTGTCTTTTAAAACTATACCAGCAAAACTAGTTTAACAGAATGATATCAACAGGTTTCTAATCCTTACAGCTTTTTTACACCATTTTGTTATGTAATCTGATCCAACATCTTCTGCACATTATTGTAAAGAGCTGAATCAAATAAGTGAAACCTTAGTAGCAAGTACTACACGATCGCGTGGAATATTCCGGCACCGAATCCAACGTCCGAGATACTCCTCACTCCTCCCCTGAGTTTCGGCACGCTGCGGTACCGGATACCTACACCAAGCAGACACAAAATAAATGAAGAAAGTGAGACAGATAGTGGAAGTACAAAACACCAAAAGCAGAGAAGAACAAGTTGCACATTTCGGCTGAATCAAAGAAATTGATGCCGGAATCGAAGGCTTTGTCGAGAAGCTGGAAAGACTGAGGCAACGAGTTCTGCTCCCCAAATGTCATCGTCCCTGAGCCAAACAACCGGAAATCAGCTTCTGAGAGAGAAACACGAGTTGAGAAATGGAAGAGAGTGAGAAAGTATCGAGCTGGAAACCTAAGCAGAGTCTTGAGACAGACATATCGGGTGCGAGATTAAACAGCGGCACCGCCATCGATGAACTATGTGTATGTAATGCCCTCCGGAGCTTCAGGGATAGGATCAGGATGATGTTGTACTACCCCGCTTTTCCTCGTACACACCCGCTGACTCCGGTTATTAGTATAACGATATAGTCGCTGGTTCTGTCGCACGATTTTGGTTCTCGAGGAAGTTGTCAAGCAAATACGGAACGACATAAAATAAAAATTATTGGAGATGGGGAGACAGACAAGATAACCCTTGTGGAAGAATTGATTTGTCAAATTTATTTAAATTTATAATTTCAATTATATGTTAATAAAATTATTAACATGCATACGCTATCGTCAATTTATTTCAAATTATCTATATCTTTTAATCATCATTATATTATAATATTGACGAATGACTTACATAATATACTACTTTTTATTTTTAAACATTGTAACATATAATCTATTAAATTATACGGATAATTATATCACATTCTTTACTTCTTGTTATTTTACATAAACCACTCCTATTTTTTGAAAAATTACAAAAATTACTCCCGACAGTCTTTAAAATTCAAAAATACTCCTATTGATTAGGTCAACTTTTAAAATAATTTTTTAAAAATAGAAATACCCTCAAGAGTGTTTTTATAATTATCAAAAACTAGAAGGAATATCAAAATATTTTTTTTAAGATGAGTAATACGACCCCGTATATTTTTTTACTATTATTTATACTAATTTTAATTTAAATATAAATTATTCCTCAGGAGTGTTTCTATAATTATCAAAAACTAGAAGGAATATCAAAATATTTTTTTTAAGATGAGTAATACGACCCCGTATATTTTTTTACTATTATTTATACTAATTTTAATTTAAATATAAATTATTAATTATTTTTATTGAATCTCTATATTACACCTTTTAATAATTAAAATATTAAATTATTTAATTAATATATAAATTATCTCTTAGTAAAATTATTAAATTAAAAGATTATTTATCCTCTATTTTTATTTATAACTAAACTTTACTAAAACTATATTAGAATTAATATTATTAAATTATTTATTTAAAAAAAATTATCCTTCTTCCCCAACTGCACCGTCATGCCCACCCTAACCCCCGTTTTATTAAAAAAAAAGTATCCCTTCTTCCCCAACTACACCGTCATGCCACCCTAACCCCCATTTTATTAAAATATTTTTTAATAAATAAATTATTTTATTTTATTAATTCTTATTATATTTATAAATTATTTTATTCTGTTAATTCTAATTAAATTTATATAAAATACATAAATGGTATTTTTTATTTTCATTTTAGTAAAACTTAATTAAAATAAAAGTAGTGGATACTGATCTTTTAACTTTAATAATTTCAAATAATTTATACAATTGTGATAACTTTTTAATTTAAACTTATAATCTATTAATTAATTTTGTTTATATATTAATTGAATAATTGAATATTTTAATTATTAAAAGGTGTAATTTTATATAAAGATTTAATAAAAAAAGTTAATAAATAATTTAAAAATTAGTATAAATAGTAAAAATATTATTTATCTTCATGAATATTATTTTGACACATTATCTACTTTTAATAATTACAAAAAACCCTAAGAGCATTTCTGTTTTTAAAAAATTATTTTAAAAGTTGACCTAAATAATAAGGATATTTTTTGGTTTTAAAAACTATAAGGGATGATTTCTATAATTTTTCAAAAAACAAGAATAATTTGTGTAAAAAAATGATAGGTGAAATAGTGTAAATATAATTATTACAAAATTATATACACAAAAATATTACGGCAATGGACGGGCTTAGAAGGCTTCAACAAATCAATCCCATGTAGGAAGACCACCCATTGCCTACGACTAGAAAGAACAGAACGACTCTTTTCACAAAAGTCTTAGCTTGCTCGACTAAAGTCATGCCTTCGCTCTCAAAAGCAGGTAATTTTGGATTCGCTCCATGTTACACAATTTTCCGGAAGAGTGCGCCAAGGTTCTTATGGTATCGATTTGAGGAAGAGATCTGTCTTTCTTCAATCGAGTGAGATGATCGAGAAGGCATGAGCCCAATAGCCACCCACATACAAACAGTTCTGCAGAGCTTTGCGGTGGCCAGTTCTCAAATAAAAAGGGGGATGGAAGTGCTTAAATTAAGAAGGCGATGGTTGATGTTGTCCAGCAAAATTGAAGAATGGTGATGATAGCTTAAATCTTTCACTAGGAGTCAGACAAGAGCAACCCAAGTGCCAGCAACAGGAAAAAGAATTCAGTTCTACCAATTACTAGATGCACCCTGCGTTTTGCAATTCCAATCAAGAAGATGCCTGGGGAAGAACATAAGAAATGCATTCGTTTGGTTCACGGCAGGGTAGAGCAACAGAATTTGCAGTTGTTAAACATTAGGTACAGGAAAAGTTTGTGATTCCGTATGATAAGAATAGACCAAAAAGTAATCAATCAACATAAACATATTCCGCAAAATGGAAGCACACTGTTTGGAAATCAAGGCCATCAGAGACGGGATTGCAAATTAAAATACTATTGATATAGAGATTAATCATCGTTCATCCATACCACTATATGTACTCCAAACACTCCAAAACTAGGGTTTTACATGGACCAAACATCATGGCAACTCAGTCGATCCAAACCCTTCATAAAAGCAACCAGCAACTAATATGCCTAATTCACAACGAAGCCCTAGAATTCTTGTGAAGCAGATCCAATCTCTTTGTCTTTTCCACCAGCCTTCTTCGGCAACAGAGTTTGGTGAATGTTAGGCAACACACCACCATTTGCAATTGTAACATTCCCCAACAACTTGCTTAATTCCTCATCATTCCTCACCGCCAACTGTATGTGCCTTGGCACAATTCTGTTCTTCTTGTTGTCCCTTGCCGCATTGCCCGCAAGCTCCAAAACCTAAACCATAAACCAAAAAAAAATTAGATTCACCAAAACCATAACTTTTCTTAGATCCCAAATTTAGCAGAGGAAATCAAAGATAAAATGAAGAAACGACTGAAAAAACTGATACAAATTAAAGTTTCCCTTTTCGAAAAACCGAATCAACCACAAGAATCACTTTCAAGCCACAAAAAGATCATTAACAAAAGGCATCTTCAAAGTGCAATTCCCACCATCAAAACAGAGTATTAGAAAAAATAAGAAAATTAACAGCAAACACCCAAGCCACATTACCTCAGCAGCAAGATACTCAAGAACGGCGGAGAGGTAAACGGGTGCGCCAGCGCCGACACGCTCTGCGTATTTACCAGCCTTGAGAAAACGCGCTATTCTGCCAACAGGAAATTGAAGGCCAGCTTTCGACGAACGGGAGACAGATTTCGAGGATTTAGGCTTGCCCCTACCGCCCTTCGTTGAGGCTGCTGCGTTAGAACTCATATTTCCGAGTGCGAATACTGATTCAGAAACCCTAGCCACTGAGAGGATTCGAGCGAAAATGTTTTGGTCAGTGATGAAGTTGAGGCGAGGTGAAATAGGGTATTATATAGGAAAGCAGGGTGGATTTTGATTGGTTGGTGGGATGCGCTCCGGATTGCCAGCCTGGCAAGGATATTAGTGGAGCGAAAAGCAAAAGGGTTTCAAATTTTTGCGCTCGCGGAACAATTTTGGCGCGTTAAGAAGTAGACCTGGACATCTAGAAATACAGCGCGATAAATACAATTTTGATTATCAAATAAAGTTATTTATGTAGTTTTGTATTATATACAACATAGATTATTGATAATATTTTTTTAATATTATATAGATTATTTATTGATTAAATTTATTTTTTTTCTCTTTTGAAGCTTGAAGAAAAATGGGGAGGGGGGCGAGGAGAACTGGTATATGGTGCCAAAATTTAAAAAATACCCCAAAATAAAATAAAAATGGCTATTTTTTCCCCTTCATATGAAACTTTCATTAACTTTAATAATTTTATTAACGAAATGACTAAGAATTAATACCAAAAAAATAATTTGAGGACCAAAACTGCAATTTTAAATTATTTGAGAACCAAAGTTACTTGATTTTGTTTGAAAATCAAAATTGCAATTATACCGTACATAAACCTCATTTTTCTCACTTATATGCTCGGTTTGAAATTTCCTTCCGTTTATTCAATCAGAAAAAAATCTTTACGTTACCATCGAAACTATGATGAAAAATATAAGTAGATGATAGTGTCAAAATTATCATGTTTTTTTAGAGAAACTCTTTCTTATGTTTCCATTTCCCGTTTTCAGTTTTTGAAATAATAATTAAAGTAAAAAAATATTTATTTATACACACTCTTATTAAAAATATATTGATTTGACATTATGATTTAATATAAAATACAATCTCATTAACTAATCTAAACCCATATTTACTAAGGTCAATTAATATGGATATTAGTTGTTTACTAGTAAAAGTGTTGCCCACTACTATGTCATTGGCTCGCTACTAGTCCCTATTCGCCCCATAATGTGCAGAGGATCTGCGAAAGATCATTCGATTTGGGAAAGATCGCTAGATCTGAAGAAGATCGCAGGATCTGAGAAAGATCATTCGATCTAGGAAAGATCGCGTCGCTTCGAGAATTGAGCTCACCGCCAGATTATTGACACGTGTCACCCTCTTAATTGCTGTGGTGTTTCGATTGCCAGGTGACCGTTACAACTTCAACCCTAGCTTGGATGATGGGTAATGCGATGAAAGGTGCGACCAAGCGAGCCAGTGGGTGCTTTGGAAGAAATATTTAAACTTCTCCCAAAGTAATTAATTACATTTGGAAGAAGTGGGGGAATTATGATGGAGATTTTATTGAAAAACAGAGATCGGGAGATGTAGCCCATCGATGGTCGCGGATCAGTGTGGGCCAAGGACATTCTAGAGGTCGCAAGATGTGGTTGCTTTGTTGGTCGTTGTTCATTGTGGATCCTGGACATTTCTTTTGGGTCAGGAAAACTAGGATCCGACCCATATAGGGACCCAAACAGGTGGCGTTCTGAGGCAACGCTTAGTCATTGCATGAGCATCTTTAGAGATAACACGTGTAGAAGGATGGGACCCACAAAAAGGACCCTATAAATAACCTACGCCATGACAATGAGAGATACTTTTGAGACACTACTTTTTACTTGCATATTTAGATTGTCAATTTTTTTTTCTACCACAAACTTACTTAAACATCGGAGTGTCATCGTCGGGAACGAACCCGACTAGTTTATTTTTTTTTATTTTATCTTCAAATATCAGATTTGGTGTGATAACATGGAGAGATCGTGATCTTTGATCGAGATCGAGCATGAACAAGCCGGATCAAGAAGCCTCCTCTAATTGATGGGTTGCCAGGATTTGGAGAAGATAATGAAGAAACGAGTTTGAGAAAGAAGATGAAGTGGTTGGGTGAAAGATGGTAGTAGATAGTGATTTGATTGTATTAAAGGTGTGGGCAAAAGTGTAAATTGATGATTTAGTCAAGTTTGCTATTCACGTCTTTAAACAATTGGCTTATTTATCCACCAAAGCTTAACACAATAATATTATGAAGTAAACAAGTAGTGCAGAAGTCTTATCCAAGTGAATACAATATTTAATATGAAGTAATGCTATTCCTAGGCCACAAACATTTTTGTTCATTCTTCCTTTTCTTTATTTATTTGAATAAACAAAAACTGAACCATTAAAAATGCTTTAAAATATTTTTAAAACATCATATGATATACAAAAGTTAAAATACAACACAAAAAATTTTCTATCACATAATCATACATAAAAAAACATGTAAATCATGCTTAATCAAAATTAAAGCAACTATCTACATTACATAAAGCATAACATCACATGAACAATTGCAACAAGTGTCGAACTGTGCTTTGATACCATCGAAAGAATCGATATAGCTCAGGACTTGACAAGAATGCAACGAAAGCATAAAAATAAGCATATTAAGATTTTAAACTGAAAGGGAACTAGTCCCATAATCCCAGGCATTCAGTACTCAATAAGTATAATACAAGTGGCTATTATAATATAGAGTGACGAAAATGTAATCACAAAATTTTATCTTTTCGATTTGAAGACTTTTTTCAAACTTTTCTCTTCCAAACGTGTGCTCACGCAAAGATCAACGAGATTTTCTCTACGTCGAACACACACTACGCTACATGGTGGTCTATACCAAATCTTGTTAGAGGTAAAGTGTATGTAGTACAAGAGACTTGATTATACTATTAACTTAGTATATCAAACTTAAGAGGACCTTACTCTAACTTGAAACTAGTTCAAGAAGAACAAGAATATAGAGAAAAAGAGGGAGAAGAGAGTTGTCAAGATAATAAGTATGAAGAAGGAGTAGCGTTGTCTTTCCTATCATATATAATGACATATATACAAGTCTATACAATATTCACACACACACAAGTGACATCTTATGTACTTGTTGTATGTATTGATGTATACATTGCATGTCAAGTCAAAAATAGGTACAATGTGTGTCCCTATGGTATACTATCTACTAGTACTATAAGTACTCAAGCAATAACTCCCTCATCCTTACAACTTCATATATATATATACATATATCACATATAAATATATATATATATATATATTCAAGCTAGGGCTACACACATATATATATTGTTGGGCTTAATTCAAAAATAAGTTAAACCTATAGGCTGGGGCCTCTATAGAATTAACCCAATTAATTTTTAAAAGCCCAAATGAAATTTATTTGATTTTATCAAATAAATCCTAGACTCATAGCTTCATAAGTATTTGAATTTGGGCTGATAACAGTCTCTCAAGGCCCAACAAGAATATTGGGCCCGTCAATCACTAGTGGCCCATATTTACGTGTATCTATTTTTCTCAATTTTTTTTCTTTTGTTTAAAATAAGAATTTATTCTTTATAATATTTTTACACAAGAAAATAAATATTAACTACATTTTTATTATATCAATTAGAATAATTAGTCATTCAATCATAACATCATGCTCAATTTTTACTTTTGTTTCCAATAATATGCAATTCATTACGTTATTCAAATTTAAAAATAGATTTATTATTTTAATAACTCAAGTTGATGAATTTGTTCAAATAAGATTAAAAAACAACAACAAATTACTATAGAAGTAGACCACCACCCTCATTCGTGGGACTCAAACTCCGCTAGAAAAAAAAATTATTATTGACTATAATATTAGTGGTTATGAAAAAAAATTATAATAAATGACTATTATTAACTATGGTTAAATAAAACTGATGCAAAAAGCTGGCTTTTTCACCATAAAAAAAATTATTTACCACCAGTAAGAGCCACGGCAAATATTTTAGCCACCCTTACAAAAAGTACGGTCAACAATTGTTGCGTGACCGTAACCAATAATTATTTATTTCGACTATTTATTATTAAGCATGAGAATTGATTTGAGTTAAATATTATAATTCTTTTAGTGTCACAACCAAAAAGTTGTGAGACTCCAACCTTACTGATCGAATAAAGCCTTATTCGTCAATTTCATGCCCATTAATGCCTAACAATTGTCAACAATTAATGACATAAAATGAATTGCATAAGTGAAATAAATATTCACACGTTTAATACAATCATAACCCTTGAGGTCATTCTTGTAAAATCATGAAATTGTCAGGTTAAAATCTCATTAATTGACAGCAAATCAGAATTGGACTATAAATCAGAAGTAGTGATTTGAATGATCTAAATGATAGATGCAAGCCAAATAATTTATCTTTATTTTTCATCTAACTCATTTTTCTAGCTTTATTCTTTAATTTTTCTGCACCAATCACTGTTCTGTATAAACATTACTCTCACAATCACATTAAAATTGTTAAGGATAAATTATAATTAACTCCCTTGAAATTTGACATAATTACGAATATTCCTTATTGTGTGAGAAAGTGCCTACCCCTAATGTTTTTATGAAATTATGTAATATTTGGATGAAGGGCGCTAAAATTATAAAAAAAATTATAAAATTAGGAACAAGAGAATGGAAATTTTTGAGTACAATAAATATACAAAAGAATTTTTTTTCTTTTTTTTTATAATAATTTTGCATTTTAAGTTTAATTTAAAAAATAATTAGAAAAATATCTGTATAATTAGTGAGTTAAATAGTTTGAATTTTATTAATTTTACAAATTAAAAGTTAACTAATAAATGAGTACAATAAATATACAAAAAAAATTTATGAAAATATTTTATTAATTTAATAATAAAATTAAGTTATAACTATTTATTCTTTTAGATAAAAATAAATAATTACATATAGGTTTCTTAACATATTCTTTTAAAAAAATTATGATAAAATATTTTTATTCATTTTTTTAAAAATCTTTAAATTTTGGTTAAGCATATATATTTGTCAATTTCTTTTGAGAAGTATATATGAGTTGTTGGTTATATTATATTTATCATGCATCTAATATATATATATATATATATATGTGTGTGTGTGTGTGTTAATTTATACTTCACTTTGAATTCAACTTATTCACTTATTAAAAATAATTTAGTGATGATTTAACGTGCAAAATAGTAAAATATATCGAAAATAATATAATTGCTCAAGGCATGAGGGGTATTTTTGTCCAACCAAGGTGGTAAGTGTTACATTTGTTAGTTTAGAGTGGTAAATGTTACACGATGAATAATTCAAATGGGCAAAATGTATTTAACCCTATTTATAATTATATCAATTTTAAGGACAAAAAGTGCTATATATGCGCAGATGTAGATACCGTCGACGAGCTCTATTTAGAAGATTTATATATATATATTTTTTTCACTATTTACGATAAACCTTATATGTAGTAGCAATTTAAATGAAATTTAGCATTGTTCGTTTCTTAATAATTTTAGACTACACTTAATTTTAGTGATGTTTTCAAATTGTTAGAGAGACATCATGTAAATAACTCACATCAATGTATCAACGCTCGTAAAAAAGAAAATGCATAAACTGAACCACAATTATGTTCCATCAACAATACTATAAGATAAGCAAATTATAATTTAAATTAAGAAAAATATAAGAATCTATGATTTTTTTTAGACATTTTTCTAAATAATTAATAATAACTCATTCAGTTAAAAAAACACTAATATTTTATCTAATTTTAATTTTTAATTGAATTGAAAGTTTATATCAATGAGAATAAGGAAGAAACCACATGAGATTCACATACTCAAGTTTAATTCAAGCAAGCCATTTGTCAAAGTTTCAGGCGTGTTAATATTTGGGAAATAAAATTTATTGGATTCAAATTTAGACAAAAAAAAAAAAAGGAAATTACACTTTTAGTCCCAGAGAATAAGGAAGAAACCACATGAGATTCACATACTCAAGTTTAATTCAAGCAAGCCATTTGTCAAAGTTTCAGGCGTGTTAATATTTGGGAAATAAAATTTATTGGATTCAAATTTAGACAAAAAAAAAAAAAGGAAATTACACTTTTAGTCCCACACGATAAGGTATGTTGCACTTTTGGTCCTATAGTTTATAAATTTAGCATATTTAATCTCATAAAATAAATATTGTAATATTTTTGGTCCCATACGATAAAAATCTGGCACATTTGGTCCCAACTTTAGATACTACGAGACAAAATGTACTACAATTTTATCATATGGGATAAAAAATATTATAATATTTATTTTATGAAACTCAATGTACTAAGCCCGTAAATTATGAGATTAAAAATACAATACATTTTATCGTATGGGACCAAAAATACAAATTCCCCTTTAGAAAAATGAAGTCTTATACTAGTCTAGGCTATTTGAAATTTAATAATAAAGCTACATTGTAAGCAAAAAAGTGGACTTTTGGCTTTTGTTTCTAGCTACTGATGATTAAGCCATGATAATGACATTGCAACTAATTCAAGCATTGTCTTAATAGTACCATAGAATAATCCATCTAATTTGGACAATATAATTACTTAAGAGTAAATTATATCCACACTCATCCAGGTAAATTGAATTACACAAATATTTTATGACCCTTGTAAAATTATAGATGCAGCTCCTTAAGGGGTGTTAATGCAATGTACTCATACGGTGTTTGTGTAAAATTTCGTTATTGAGTTAAGTATGAAAAATGAATCAAATTATTCGATATTTAATTAAAAGTTATCCATAAAAATTTATTCGATATCAGATTATTAGAGATCGGCACATGTTTGATCTAATTAAAATTCTTTCGAGCTAGATTAGATAACTAACTAAACTGAATCCAAACGCAAATTTTGAAACTCGATGACAATTCAAACAAATTTGAATAATGGTGTATTCGGCTCAATTTGAATCGTTTACGGCCCTGTATTGGGTAGATCTTGTACTTGTAATTACAACTACAAATTCAAGAAATATACTTATAAATTTGCAAATGGTTGATGTATTTGTATTATTAAACATAATTATTTATTTATTTATCAATAAATTATTGTCCTTGAATAACGTCAATGACGTGTATAAATTAAATACTTCAATAACAAAATTAGAGAAAATTCAATTCTAAATTAGGACTCATCCAAAGTATTGATTGACTGCTGACTGCTAAGAGGCATCCATCAAACTATGAACACATTGCAGGAAAGCCACAAAACTTTTATGTACAAGAAAAAAAGGGGGATTGCTCCAGAATTAGACCTAAACATGATTGATTTTCCTGTTTAATCCCTATCTGAAGGATTCAGTAGAGTACTATGATGATTCTTGAAACACTCCATATGATCAGAAGGCGCCTTTTCCTTCAAGCTCTTGAGGCTAGCTTTAGCCCCATGAGCCACAAGATACATGGCCACCTGCACGTGCCCCGCCTCGACTGCCCGAAGAAGAGCCGTATACCCCGTCCCGTCCACCAGATCGATCCGAGCTCCGTAGTTAAGCAGAAGCTTCACACTCTCCATGTGCCCTTTGAATGCTGCTCTGTGCAGAGGAGTCCATCCGTTTTGATCCGTCCGGTTAACGTTAGCCCCTTGAGCTAAGCAACTCTTCATGGTGTGCACGTCGTCTATTCTTGCAGCTCTGTGCAACGAGTCGCTTAAATGTAGCATGTCGTAGAGGTCGGAGTAGCCATTTTCGACTGCCAAGGCATATGCGGTTTTGCCTTCTTTAGTGACCGCGTATTTTGCATAAACTGAGTGGTGTAGCAAGAACTCTGATGTCTCGATATGGCCTTCGTGGGCAGCATAATGGAGCGGAGTCCACCCCTCTCGATCTGTGACATCAACTTCACTACCTATTGGAACAAGAAACTGAAGGGCTTCTACTTGACCCTGAATGGCTGCAAGATGAAGTGCTGTTTGGCCCTGAGAATTCACTGAATTCAGGTTGATATCCGGGTAGCCTAAACACAAGATTTCCATTATATCCACCCGGTTCATAGCAGCGGCAACGTGTAAAAACCGATCGATTTCATTGTCTATTACATAACCTGATTCAATCAAGATCTGCACAGCATCAGCATTTCCAGACTTAACAGCCGACGACATAAGCGATTCTCCCTCAGCATCCCTGTGGTTAACATCCGCACCAGCCTCAATCAGGGCAGAAACGAAGTGTGATTTCCCATTCTCCACAGCAAGTCTGAGCAAAGAAGTGAGCTGAGATTCATCACACCAAGAAATGGCCTTTGAGAAGAGAAAATTGATCTCCAGGGACACGGAAGACGGCGAAAGAAGAAACTCAGCAACATGGGGGCCGACAAAGGATATAGGAATCACGGCATCCTTAAATATATGCGGCCCAGGTTTCGAGAACAGCCTGTGGAGATCATCCTGATGGGCTTTCCCGGTGGGAAGCATGGAGGACCGGACAAGGATCGTGCACGGAGGAGACGAGAAAGGAGGCTGATCGCGCGGCTCGTTGAGGACTAAAGTGAAGGATGAAGTTGTGAGAGGTGGGATAATAGAGAAAGGTTTCAAGACAGAGAAGAGCGACGGATCAGACAGCTTGAGGCAAACGGCGACGGACATGGTGTGCATCAGGTTGGTTAGCTTGAAAGCTCCGCCACATTTCTGCCATCTGACGAAAAAAACGTCGACGGCCTGCACGTCGGGCTTGATCAGTCTGTCCATCTCATGAACTGAATTGGGAACTTGGAGATGGATTAGGTGAAGGATGATGGTAATGGGGGGGTCATATGTTATGCTATTACACTATATCTTCATTGTTTAAGACAGCAGTTTTAGTATTATAATTGGCATTGTATTCCCACAAGGGTTTATTAATGAAATATGATTGGTGTGTTATGATGGAAGACAAGGACATTGAAGAACAGATGAGACAATGAAAATGAGAAAATTTGAAAAAATGAGCAACTTTTGGCCAAGTTACAGGACAAAACATGCCAAGCCTGTGTTTAATTTAGGGAAAAGGATGAAAAGTGTGCAACTTCTTGACCCGGCCAACACAACATGTTACTTGGACAATTTCTATAAATCTGCTTCGACTTGGTCAACAGTTGCAGCTTCTGAGTAATGTGTAGACAACAACCTTCTAGGCCTCCACATCCAAATCCTGCAACTACCCATAATTCATTGTAGATTCTATTGGAATTCTATCTATAAAATATCCAATAGGTCTTACCCAATTTATATTCAAGATTCGATCCGAGTCTTATGAGTTGAATCTTGTGTTACTTCTTCTTCTTCTTCTTTTTTTTTTTTTTTTATAGATTTGAAAAAATAAAAATTTTCAAATTTTAAATTTACATAAAAATGTAAGAATCAGTAATGAAAAAATTAAGTTAAGCATGAAAAAAGTATTTTAATTTTGGCATAATTTTTTTGTCCATTTGAATCTGCGTTCGACTTTCATTTTATGATACTTTTAAGATTTGAATTCAAACAAATTTGTCTATTTTACATATTAGTCGAACTTAACTAATTTAAATCTTGTATGAATGTTTTCATTTTCTAAAGGGACAATTGCACTCCTTCCTCAAGATCTGGAGTAATTACATATATACTCTTGTGGTTTAAAAAATTACATTTAAGATACTTAAGATTTGCTTTCGTTTAGCAAAAAGATCCATTTTTTAGCAAAAATTCGCTGAATTTATTAATATGAACAAAATAACTAAATGATAATCGATACTTACCCTCGACAGATCTGAAAATTATATGTCTATTGACAGGCCTAAATCCTCCTATTCTCCCCTTATTCCACCCACAAATTACTTTGTAAATCCAAATATAGTTTTATTTAATATTTCTTGTGCAATTATGTGCATGTATTGTTAGAATGAGATGTGATATTAACATTTTTAACACGTGAAATTATATAAATAGGTAAGAGTGAGATTTTAACTTGAGCGCAAATAACCATTTATTGAAAAAATTTAAATTATTAAACAAAAAAATCTGTTAAAATGTTGAATATTCAAACATGTGGTATCGATATATTGATCTTGTCGATTTTAAAAAAAAATAAATAAAAGAGAGAAGCGTACGGCCTGGTACTATGCAAGAACACAAGGATCGGATACTGGAGAAATGAAATGGGAAAAGACAGGATAGTAATAAGGATGAGAAGTAGAAGACAAGTGAACAAGTGATTTTTGTGCTATTGTGATCAAGTTTTTGTCTTTGCTGTTGGTATAATTTGGGATGTTTTTGCTTCTCTTTCTGCACCCCAAATACTCCCATTGTAACTCAATATGGGAACTGCTTTGCAGTTACAATATTCAGCTAATGATTATCTTGTCCAAAGTGACGATTACAAGGTGAATCAATAACAACACCTTGTTTTGATATCATTTTTTTTTTTTTTTGATAAATTACATCTTGTAATTTAAACTATGTCCGTTTTTTTGTTTTGATATGTATTTTTTCATATATGACCGTCTTTTTGTCGATTTTTCTGCTTAAAAAATATTACATTATGTGTATATGTGAAAAGTATCATATAACATAACTCTTAAATATCACATGTGTATTGCATATGATGCTTTTTCAACAAATTTTGATGGAAAAACAATGACAAATGACAAAATGCAAAATTTTATAAGGTTAAAATAATAAATTGACCTTAAAAATAGTTTATATGTCAAAATATAAAAACAGTCATAATTCGGATTGAAAAATATAATTAACCCTTATTTTTTCCATACATGATATTCACAAGTTTTCCACATTTCGGCTGCATATGCATGGCTCAAGGTGGAAAAAGGGTTGGGCTATATGAGCTAGCTCAAAAAAGCCCAGTCTAGGACCAGCCAATTCTAAGACTTTAAATGGGTTTAATTTTAAACCAAAGCACAATCATGGACCAACTAAATTGAGGCCCAGCCCGAGACTGGACTATTTTTTAGTAAAAGGTCTTGTCAGATCAAAACTGCAATGTTGAGAATTTTTCTATATTTCCTTTTTTATTAAGGCCTTTTTACATTTAGGGTACCTTTACTTTAGGATATTAGCCAAGATATCACACACAATCTTAATGTTTACTTTTTTTGGCACCGGCCCGTATAAGTAGGCATGGCCCATAATTTGTTGTGATTGTACCTTAATTGCAATCCGGCCCATGAGGTTGGTATTGTTGTATCACGCTGGCCCATGAGGTGGAGGCGGCGGCGGAGGTCTGGAGTTTTGGTAGAATCGAGGAGGGGAGGCAAGGAAGGGTCTGGCGTCTCCTCGTAGGCAGACGAGGGCGGGATCAAGTAGGGAAAAGAGGGAGATGAGTGATGAGAAATGCAGCAGAGCAACAAGCAGCAAACAACAATTCCAACTCTGTTCTTTCATAGTTGTAAAAAGTAGTCGTTTTTATTTACGTTAGTGGGTGTTACGTTTTTTATTTGTATTGCACGCGGAGGAGCTAACATGTCCAAGCGATTAGAGTATGTTAGACATTAGTTGGTATGTTTCTTCTTCTTCCCGCCTAATGCTTGCTACTCAAGAACCATAAGCTCCAGTTTCCAATAATAAGAAAATGAGCAGATTTAATCCCAAGTTCAAGCTATGCGTTCCTCTTCTATTTTCATGTATTCCATCTCTGATTTCTATATGGTATCAGAGCCATTATCTTGGTGGTCTCTGCATATTTTGTAGTTGATTGATTTGTGTATAATTATGCCTCTGAAACACATTTTTGTAATGGCCAATTCGTCAAATGTTGTGCCAGAGGTTACAACTGGCAATATTGGATCTAGAAATGAGAGTATGAAAACAAGTGTTAGATCACCAAAGGATGGTGATGATTTCTGTTCCACTGAATGGGAGCAACTGGTTATCTTGGAGTAGATTAGTGCATATTGCACTGGATGGACGGGATAAACTTGGATTTATTGATGGATCGTGTGCTAAAGGGTTCCACGGAGCTTCCACAATGGTGAATCACTGATTCGATGGTTAGGACCTGAATATTGAACACAATATCCAAGGATATTGTGAATGCATGCTTATATGCATCCTCGGCGATCTCTGTGGCTGGAGTTGAAGGCACGCTATGGCGAGTGTGATTGACCGTTACTGTATAAAATCCAGTGTCAAATTAGCTCCATGTCTCAAGGCGATTTGAGTGTTACTGTGTATTACACAAATCTGAAGCAACTTTGGGATGAGTACATGTGGTAAATTTACATGCGGATGCAATAAAGCAAAGGTCGATCAAATAGAGCCAGGACAGTTAATTCAATTTCTCATGGGATTAAATGAATTGTATGACAATATTCGAAATCGGATTCTGGTAATAGATCCTCTCCTTCACATGAATAAGGCGTATTCAATGGTGTTAGAGTTAAAAGGCAAAGAGAGGTGAATCTGGGATTTGCAGAGACAAGAGACAGCTCTGCACTACAGGCAAGAGGTTATGAGCAAAGAGGACATACACGACCAAAAAACTATATGAGAAGAAAAGGTACTACAGACAAAAAGAGGGTTTGTGTGCTCAAATTGTAACAAACTTGGGCATTGTAAGGAAACTTGTTTTAGTATCCATAGGTTTCCTGATTGGTACAAAGATCTTAATGACCAGAGGAGGAAATCTGGGAATGCAGGTAGAGCAAATGTAGTGAATGAGCATGATCAACAATCTCTTTTGGCTAGTGCAAGTTCAGCAAGTCACAATCTTGTTACAGAAGATGGAAGCTTTAAAGATTGTATAGAATAGAGTACCACAGGAACCTGTGAAAGTGCATTTTGCACAGATGGAGGAAATGGAAGGTACGATTTTGAACAATACTGGTGGGAAACCTTGTTTTATTGCTCGGATTGTGGCCACCGGAGCCACAACTCACATGTGTGTTGATGCAAACATATTTCACTCACTCATCTGCTTTCATTCTTGCATAAATATCCATCTTCCTGATAATAGTATTGCACAAGCTACACATTTTATGAAATGAGACTTTTCCCCAACTTAATCCTCACAAGTGTCCTTCTCGTTCCTAGTTTTTCAAACACAACCTCCTTTTTGTAACTCGGTTATGTAAAGCTCAACCTATCAGTTTTCTATTTCTCACATCTTTATGCATTTTGCAGAACCTGAAGACTAAACTTACTTTAGTAACAAATAGATAGGTTGGGTCTATTTTTTGGACCATGATTCCTTTGTATCGCTTAGCCCCATTCATCTTCGGTGTAAGAGTGCTCGATCAGTGAGCTATTATGCACTCTTTCAAGGGTGATTGTTTCTAGGCAAACCTCCTGGCTATCTCTGCATCCTTTTCATTGAGCGATCATTTAGGGGCCTTAGCTGGTGATCTGGGTTGTTTCCCTCTCAATGATTTGTCCCATTGTCTCAGCAGCTTAATAACCATATAGCTTGTTATTCTTCTGACTTACAATTGTATTCACTGTGGCATAAGCGGTTAGGTTATATTAGTCCACTTGTGCTAAGCCATATTCCTGTTTGAACATCAAAGAAAGAAATAAAGAGGGAGATTCCTACTCTATCTGTCCATTAGCTAAGCAGTCCAGGATGGCATTTTCCTTAAGTAAATCTCATGCGCACTGTCCTTTTTATCTAATTCATATTGATATTTGGGGGCCCTATAAACAACCCTCCTTATCAGGATGTCACTACGTTTTAACCATTTTTTATGAGCATTATGGAGTCACTTGGACCTTCCTTCTGTACCACAAATCTCAAACACTCCAAATTTTGTCTTCTTTCTTTGCAAAGATTTTAACTCAGTTTACTGTAAATATCAAGCCATACGTGCGGATAATGGGTCTGAATTTCTTAGTCTTCCTTGCCAAGAACTGTTGTAGAAAAATGGCATTGTACACCAGAAAAGTTGGATTTACACACCACAACAAAATGGTGTTTTAGACCGAAAACACAAACATTTGTTGCAAGCAGCAAGAGCTTCTTATGTTTGAGTCTCATTTGCCTAGACATTTCTGGGTTGATTCTATTTCACAGCCACAAACATTATCAATAAACTATCATCTCCTTCACTAAGTTGGAAGTCCCCTTTTGAGTTACTCTATCATACTCCTCCGACATATAATACATTAAGAACCTTTGGTTGCTTATGTTTTGCTTCCAACACTGCCCTCCACAAATCTAAGTTTGATCATAGGGCTTTTCATTATGTCTTCGTAGGTTATGTTCAAAGTCAAAAGGCCTGCAAAGTGTATGGTATAGATAACAAAACCACCATTGTTTCTAAAATGTGGTGTTTCATGAATTTATTCTCCCTTATAAAAACTCAGTTCTCTTCAGACTCTGCTTCTATTCCTATCTCTACTCCCATCCTTGATTCTACCTCTGATCTTCCTCTGAATCAAGTACTATTCCCTCTACACTACATGAGGAACACAAACTTTGTTCCTTCTCTATTCCTGATCATCCTGAGGAACACAATCCTTCTTCCCTCTCTGTTCCCGATCATCCTCAATCAATTCCTTCCCTTAGAATGTCTCATAAACAACCAAGACCACCTACTTGGTTAACTGACTTCGAATGCAACTCCTCTTTTGATAATGCTATTGATTCATCTACTCTTGCTTCATCACACAAGAATTTTTTGGTTGTTGCTAAAGGTACAACCAAATTGAGGGAGTGGACTTACTGACAGGTTTTCACCTGTGGCTAAAGTTGTAACTATGAGGACTTTGTTGGTTGTTGTTTCCAGCCATGATTGGCCCATCCATCAAGTGGACATAAACAACGCTTTCCTTCATGGCTTTCTCAACGAGGATGTCTATATAACTGCTCCAGATGGCTACCAGGTTCAGCCAAGGAAGGTATGTAAGTTGAAGAGATCTTTACACGGTCTGAAATAAGCTTCCAGCCAGTGGAAACTAGAGCTCACCAACAAGATTCATGGCTATGGTTTTTCTCAATCGCCTCATAATCATTGTCTGTTTGTACAAAATATTCCCACTAGTTTCCTTGCTCTCTTAGTATATGTGGATGATGTGTTAATTACTAGTTCCGCACAATCGCAAATTGATCAGGTGAAACATTTCCTGGACTCAGCATTCACCATCAAAGATCTTGGTTCTATCAAGTATTTTCTTGGCTTAGAAAGTGCCCGTTCAGTTGGAGTTACTTCAGCCACTCAACACAAATATATTTGGGACACTGTTCATGATGTTGGTCTTGTCTCTTACAAGGCAGCAGCAACTCCTCTACCACCTGGCCTCAAGCTCACTTCTCATAACATTACTCCCTTAACTAATCTAGAGCCTTCCAGTCAGCTAGTGGACCGCCTACTCTACTTGAGTTTTACTAGACCCGATATTTCTTTTGGAGCACAACAATTAAGCCAATTTGTCCATAGACCTATGCAGGTACACATGGATGCTGCTCTTCATTTGATGTGTTATTTGAAGGGCTGCCTAGATAAAGGTCTCTTCTTCCCTTTTGCAAATTCTCTTGCTCTTACAGCTTATTGTGACATGAATTAGGCTGGTTATGTTGATTCCTGACGATCATAACTGGATATTGCATCTTATTGGGGCCTGCTTTTACTTTCAGGAAAACTAAGAACCAGTTGCTCGATCCACTGAGGAGGCTGAGAATAGGAACCTTGGGACCGCAGTTTGTGAACTCCAATGGATATCCTACTTGCTGCAAGATTTTTCTGTAATTGTTCCTACACCTATCCCTGTTTTTTGTGACAACCAGGCTACTATTCACATTGTTGCTAATCTTGTGTTTCATGAGCGCACCAAGCACTTAAAGATTGACTGTCATTTCTTCCCACACACATCTCTGGAAAGTCTCAAATTGCGGACATGTTCACTAAATTTCTCCCTCGTGTTGTCTTCGGTTCTACTTTGTCCAAGCTGGGCTTGGTGTATTCCCCCCAAGTCCATTTTGAGGGGGGATGATCAGAAATGTAGCAGATCAGCAAGTAGCTGTAACAGAGCAACAAGCAGCAACTCCAACTCAGTTCTTATGTAGTTGTAAAAAGTAGTCGCATTTTTAGTTCATATTAGTGGGTGTTATGTTTTTTATTTATACTGCCACGTAAGTGTTGACATGTCCAAGTGGTTAAAGTCTGTTAGAATTGGTCTGCTTCTTCTTCTTCCCGCCTGATTCTCGCTAGTTAAGAACCATCGGCTCCAGTTTCCAGTAATAAGAAAATGAGCAGATTTAGTCCATAAGTTGAAGCTATGCGTTCCTCTTCTATATTCATGTATTCGATCTCTGATTTCTACAATGAGAGAGCGCTGGCAGCGGCAGAAAGAGGCGGGCTGGGCGTCGTCGCCTTCAAACAGAGAAGAGGTGAGAGAGGTGATTTTTTACAGGGAAGAAGACAATGTTTACAAATTAATCATTAACTACTGAACAACTTGCCTGGAAAAAGGATAATTTGCTGGATAATTATATTAGATATTTTACGAGGAGGAAGGCGGGCTGGAGAATTTTTAATAATTATTTAAAACAATTAATAAAATATAAACAATTAGTTATGATTAATCAATTAAAATTTTTAAATCCTTTAAAATAAACAAATATTTTAAATTTCACTTTAATAATTATGATAAGTATTTATTGTAAATTTAAATTTAGAGAATGACAAATAAATAATACATAAATTTTAAAAATAAAAATTCCTTTTGATGTTAAAAATTTATAATAATTTGTACAATTTATATATATATCATTAATATTGTTAATAGATATATATATTAATAATAATAAATATGATTTTTGATGGAATTGAATATGGTTGTGATGGGGAAAAAAATATAAATATATGATGTATACATAAACAATATAAATGTTTTTATATTTTGTGATTTGATCACATGTTTTTGCCCTCAAAATGGACAATTTTGTGCATCCCTTATAATAACTACAAAAATAGATATATCACACAATAATTATTTAATAATTCATACAAAATGAATAAGCTTCTAAATTATCATCGTATCAAATATCTCAATATTAATGGTGCAATCCCTTAATCCCATCCAACGGACCCCAATCCTTCACAATTTTTTGCTTAGTTTCTAAAACTGAGCAGCTTGTGATTGCAAGTAAAGGCCGCTATTGTTCGCATGCTTCCCAATCAAGATAATGGCTGCATTTTACAAGCCCACCCCTCCTTCTTGGACCCATTATATGCACTCACAATATCCATACACCTCTCTTTCTCTCTCTCTCTCTCTCTCTCTCTCTCTCTCTCTCTCTCTTTTAAAAGATACAATTTGTTATATAATATAAGATAAATTACAACATATTTTTGAAGTTTATTGTAATTATACTTCATTATTTGAAAAAATTACAAATAAGCCTCCTGATAGTCCATTGTATAAAGTGTTTATCAGACGGACGTTAATTTCAGAAAAAATATTTATAATTATAATAAATTTTAAAAGAGTACATTGTGACTTACACAGTGGTGTATTATATTCATATATCAAAGGCTAAGTTGAGTACAGCAATAAGTCCAATAAAATCTTACACTAGCAAAAAATAATAATAAAGAAATAGAGATGCAATAGGACTAGAATCTTACAACCTTTTAATTATGGATGAAGCTCTCATGAATGCTGTTTAATTTTACCTTTGTCCTATATTTGTCTCCTCCTCACCTTTTTCCGGACAGTTTTTTTTCCTTTTTTTAATATTTCTAT
>NC_026150.1:20634280-20651868 GCF_000512975.1 Sesamum indicum
GGATCCCCCCGCCATTATTGTCCAAGAGGAAAAAGTGTGGGTATCTCAAGAGTAATAAGTAATCTTAATTGAAGCATACTCGATATATATGTATAATTAAAATAAAATAAATAAAATTAATAGTTGATTGAAATTAATAGAATATATTAATTTTAAATGTGTATGTATAAAAACTTATTAATTAATTAATAGAAAATTGTGGTTATTTTTTGAATTTAAAAGTATGGATAATGGGTGATTCTCATGCGACCTCCTTAGTCGGACGAACGGGTCCTCCAAGCGGTTCGAGGTCACTACTTCTCCCAAACTAGTGATTGGGCCCTAAGAAAAGAAGTAGATCGTTAAGCTTGCTGGGGTGGCTCTCAACTAAGACCCTCAGATGCTTAAGTTAGTATTTGGTTTTGAGGTCGTGAAAGCAGGTCGCTGGCGAGCTGAAGAGCCGAAGCAACCAGAAAGTAAAGAGTGGTAAAGTGAACGTACCATTAATGCACTGACTAATGGAGTATTTATAGAGAGAAACTGGGAGTCTGATTGGTCCAATGCGCGTCTTCCACGTGTCTTGGGTTGCAGGGTCGTTTCGCGACCCGACTCGATCGAAAATGCGCGGATCCTTCTGATAGAATTGTAATTTTGTGCCCTTTTCGGAGCAAAATAGTCTTTTTACAGATAAATTAGAATTTTACCCCATCAATAGGTATTTTAAGCCGTTCATAAGTTGCGAATCATAACAATTATTATAGGAATCTCCCTCTTAATAAATAGTATAAATGTATCTGTGTTGTAGTAAGATAGTTAAAACAATTATAAAAAATAATAATAAGAAAAGGAAAGGATTGAATTGCTTTCTTTTCCATTGACTGTGAAAATATGAATAGTATTAATGTTACAATATATTATTAGCTAAATTTCAGTTAAGGACATGACACTAGAACAAAATTTTCTATTACTTATAATGCACAGATAGAACTGAAAATCGTGGTAAGTAATTATTATTAATTATGGTTATAATATTGATTTAATAATTTAGTTTATCCATTACAATAAATTAAAACATTAGTCATAACTCTTAGTCGTAATAAATATATTAACTAGACTAACAAATATCACAATCAATAAATATTACGTAGTCATTATTAATAATGATTTACTACGATTATTTATTTTTAATTATGATATTATGACTAGAGTATTACACTCTTAGTACATCCCACTACCTAATTTCTTTACATGTGCATTGTCCCTATCAAGAAAAATACACAAATAAAATAGGGATAATTACATTCCCCTCTCTTGAGGTATGGTGTAATTATACGTAGATTCCCTATAGTTTGAAAAATTACATCTAACATCCTGAAGTTTGCTTCCATCTAATAAATAAGTCTCCCCCTAGTCAAAATTCATTGAATTTGGTTATATTAACAAAAAAATTTGAATGAAGATCGATATTTACACTCGATTGACTTGTTACTCACTTACAACAACTCGAATAATTTTTTTTCTAACTAAACTACCCTTATCACGGTGAAGATATACCTCTTCGCATGCATTACCACCTCAAGATGTACGAGAATAATTTGATTAAAAAAAAATTATTTGATCTGCAATAAATCAACCAGGGGTAGACATAGTTTTTTTTCAATTTTTTTGTTAATGTAAGCAAATTTGGTGAATTTTGACTAACGGAATGACTTACGTGTTAGATAAAAACAAACATTATGGGGTGTTAGCTGTAATTTCTCAAACTACAAAAATTTCGTATCTAATTACATCAAACTTTAGGAGAGATGTATATAATTCCCTAATAAAATAACTGTGTTTTATTTATTATTTTTTTAATTATTTGAAGGTGGGAAGAACGTGGAGGTGTGGGTGTAATGGACGGTGGTAAAAATAAGTGGAAAAAGAAAAAAGACAGGATTAGTACAGTCACGCGTAATTGATGTTACTTGTCTTTAATGCACTGTATATAGTAATAAGACATGAGAACTATCCAACCCCAAGACCAGAAGGAGATGCCTCTTTCTGCCTTCTACCACCCACTGCTTTGCCGCTCAAGAATCTTTCTATCGTCTATTCTATGTAATTTTCAAAAATCGTGTTTTTGTTAGAATATTTTTTTTATTTAGTTTTATTTGTTGCTGTTTTTTTAGATGCAATTCATAAAATGCGTGTCAGATGAAAAATGCACGTAAGGATTAAATTTGATAAATTTTTTAATTTATATAATATGGTATGAGAAAATCATGACAAAATGAGACTGAATCGGAAAAAAAAATCAAACAGAAAATGTGATTTTAATTTTAATTTAGAATCTATCATTAATTACACTTAAATTTTTTATGAGAATTCTCTATTTACACCCGACTTCCTTTTTTTAGGATTTTGATAGAAAATGCTGATGTCGGCAAAGAAAAATTACATAAACTTTCAATTTCATCCCCGGTTCAAAATTCACCTGATAATATTTTTATATTTGTAAATGAATAAATATAATATATATAAAGTCAGGAAAGTAAAATTCTAATAAAACATTATTCCCGAATCTTAGCTATTGAGATTAAAAACAAAAGTGGTTTGTGAATGAAAAAATTAGTATTTCTTTTGACATTATTTTTTTTTTACTTCCTAAAATATGAGGCAGAATGTACACTATTTATTAAAGTAAGAGCGACGAATTATTATTAATTGAAATAAATTGATTACAACAATTCCTGTCGGATATCAATATCTAACAAAGACCATTACAACATATATGTTCTAATCAATAATATCTAATAAACTACATCTAGCCAACATCTACTATTCAGTAGAATAACATACCTAATATTCATAGAAACAAGATCCCACGCATAAAACATGGTTCGAACCCATGACCTCTAAAGTCATGAAGCCTCGGCTGAGCTATATTTTATTAGCAAACTATGCATTATTATATCGTCTATTTGTTGAAATATTTGAAAAAAAACATTTTTTTTAGGACAGTATTAATTAATTAATTAGTAATAATAGAAAGTTGTCGTGGTCAGTCACGCATTGTGTCCCCCTTTCCCCACTCCATTTTGCTTAGTTTAGTAATTAAAAGGAAGAGCATATCAGCTGTTTCTGGTCGTTACATGCAACACATCATTATTCTTATGTTAATTATTTCTTTCTTTATTTTAATAATCCCGTAATTAACAGTTAAGCCCATGTGCCCTTCAGACCAAAGTTCAATGAATAGTACCCTTTGTCTTGGAATATTTATTTAATACTTTTAACTTTCGGTGTGTTTTTACTTTTATGCCCCCGGTAGAGTAATTTATAGGCGTTTCAAAATAATGTATAAATATGAGACGGTAATTGGGTTTGAATTTCATCAAACGTGTAAATTTTATTTGATTTATATTTATTTGAATATTATTGTACTCGATTATTAGTTGGGTATTAGTGTGATCTGAACATCAGGTGGTAATAAATATTATTATTATATTATTTTAAAATATTACATAAAGATATAATTATCAATAATTTTTTTAAATAATTTCGTCAATGTGAATTTAGGGTTATTTTATGAGAAATCTAATTAGTTTAAGTTAGTGAATAAATTGGGTTTAGAAAATTAGGGTGATGCAGTTGATGAGACATTGCTCAAGTGAGAAGATTGAGGCGTCACAGGGTTTTATGTGTAGGTATATTTATACGTACATAATAATTCTTTTTCTTTTTTGAAGTGAAAGCAATAAACTGTTATTACAATCGTCATGTAGCAAATGTCAATATTTAACAAGTACCAGCAACATTAACTATTTCCATCAATATTAAAATAATTATATCGAATAAACGCCTACTATTAGAAAGTAGACTTAAATATTCATATATTGGTGGGGTTCGAAATCACGACTTTAAAGTCGTGGGGTCTCAGCTTCGTCAATTAAATTATGCCTCAATGTATCCTTATTAATCTATTTCATTTGATCGTAGCCTCGATGTATATGATTAGTCTTTGAATTAGAATATATAAAATGAAAAAAATGCAATTTAGACCCCTGCGATATTGCAAATGTGTGAAATTATCCCCCCTATGAAAAACAAAATTAGCCCTCCGTATTTTTTAAAAATACAATCATTTAGCCCCCTGTGTTTTTTAAAATCAAGCAGTTTACCTCCCTAGACAGGGAGATAAATTGCTTTATTTTAAAAAATACAAAGGGATAAATTCTTTTTTTTTCTTATGGGGTAATTTGCTCATTTACAGTGTTACAGGAAGTAAATTGCATTGAGCTCTAAATAAAACGACGTACTGAATTGTATCGTATCAAAAGAAAATTAAGATTATTATACAATTAGGAAAATGTTTAGTTTTATTAGGGTCATATGAGATCAAATCCATGGAGGCCAAGTCTGAATACGAATTAATACCAATCTAGTTTTGTAATTAAAAAAAATAAAAATTAGATTATTGAAAATTGGATTGGGACTACATTCCTTTTACCCATAGCAAGAGGAATAGAAGTGGAGAAATTGGGGTTTAGATAAACGAGGCGAGTGCAAGTTTATCCCGATTTCCAGTTTGGGTGGGGATTGACATTGACCCCAATTTGCATTTTCCAATTGCACTAACAGCCAAACACACACACTGTCTGTGCCTAGTTGTTGACCTAACTCACAACACGCCAAATCGGGAGTGGGTCACAAGTCATTGTTAACCCCTTCTTTTTTATTAATTAAATAAAAATATATTATAATAATAATAATAATAATTAAGAGTAATCCCAAGACAATGAGATATTAAATTATTCCTATTATATTACTTCACGGACTTTAACAACATTTGTTAAAATCAATTAACTTAGCTCGATTTTGACGAAGCAAATTCCATAAATTGACGGTATTTTACTTTAATAATAGTTGTTGATTAGATATATTTATTTAATACATAAATATTTGATATTAATAATTACAATTAATTTATATAAAAAATAATAATTCATCGTTTTTACTTTAAAAAATAAATTTATAATTATCAAATAAAAAAATATTTAATCTGAATTATTTCATCTAATTTATTTAATTAGGTTAGCAATGTTCTTAACTTTTTTCTTTTTAATTGTAGTGATCGAAACGTAACAATTCGTACACGTGGATTACAGCTAATCCCGTCTCAAGCGTACTTACTATTTTTTATTTTATTTTTTTCTGGTGAGCTTCTTCAAGAAGCTACTCATGAAAAAACAAATCGAAAATTCTAGAAACATGTTTTGCGATAAAAAATAAATTCGATTAATTTTGACTAACTAAATAATATATTAAATAAGAATAAATGTCAGGAAATTAAGTAGATTTAAGTTTAATTACACCAAATCTTAGATGAGACAGTGAAATTATTATGTATTTGAATTGCATAAATATGAATTTTTTTATTATGTTATAATTTTTAATTTGAACTTATTGTTATATTTTTCAAAATAGGGTTAATTATAATTCTCTTTCCTCAAGTCTGATATAGTTGCACGCAGACCTCTTGTCATTTGGGAAATTATATTTAGTGTCCCTGATGTTTGCTTCTATTTTTCAAACAAGTCCATCCATTAGTCAAAAGTAATCGAATTTGCTAATATTAACAAAACAATCAAAACAAAAATCCATATTTACCCTGTTTAACTTATTATTGATTTATTGATTATTTGATATGCAATAAATCAGTAATAAGCCAACCAGGAGTAAATATAAAATTTTCATTCAGTTTTTTTTTTGTTAAATATCAGCAAATTCAGTGAATTTTGATCAACGAAAGGATTTATTTATTAGATAAAAATAAATTCCATGAGTGTCAGATGTAATTATGTATAATTATACCAAACATCAGGGAAGAGAAGTGCAATTATCCCTTGAAAAAATAATAATTTTGTAATTAAACAAAAGACAAGTTAATGTTATTATTATCATTATTATTACAAGTTATATTATATTAAAAAAATATTTTTACTCATAAACGATGCTTTGTGACACTTCTGCATAAAATTATTTTAGTTGATAATACATTTAAATTCTTTTTTTTCCCGTCAAATATAATATAATAATCTATAAAATTTTTATAATATATTTTAAAATATAAAAAAATTATTTATTATATAGACACACACGATTTTAAAAGTAAAGAAAGTGTTTGGGGGGTGGGGATGTGGAGCAATGAGAGCAACATGTTTGAGTTGGGCAGGTCCGTATGGTATGCAATGCGACAATTAATGAGTCCAAAATTGCGGTCACTGTCTCTCCCTCCTCACTTACCACTTCTCGTCATCAATCATCAACCAATACTTGATCAAAAGTACTACGGCACTGCACTACACTAATAAATATTACATGCCCCTATTTATTAATTACACATTTCTTTTCTGCTTTTTTAAATACATACAACTATTCACGTTTATAAATCCCTCAAATTATGTTCCCATTATTCTACTTTTATCGTAGTTTTGTAATTTGAAAAATTATATCTAACACTTTTAATATCTGTTTCTATTAGCAAATAAATTCATCTGCTAGTCAAATTTACTAAATTTGCTGATATTAATAAAAAGATCAAAAAGAAAATAATCTATATTTAGCCCAATTAACTTATCACTGATTTATTGCAAGTCAAATAAATACTTTCATTATCAAATTACCCTCATACGTTTTCGCGCATTAATACATATGAGAGATATATCTTCCCAGTTATAAGGGGATATACGTGTAATTATACCAAACTTCAGAAGATAATAGTAGAATTTGAAGATGATATATAAGTAGAATTTGAACTCATTACCTCATAATTATGGAGTTTCTGCTTCACCAATCAAGAGAGTATTTGGCTAAGCTTACTTAAAATATCTTATAAGCTCACAAATTTTAACGGGTGTTTTAGAAGCTTATAAAATATTCGATCTTATGTTAAAAAATAAATTCTTAGAATGTTTTGGATAAAATAAAATATTTCTAAATTTTACAATATGTTACAATGTTTAGCATAATAAGTTATTTATATCGATAAAATGATTAAAAAAATATCATGATAGTATTAGGATCAAGTAAGTCGCTATTTTTCGACATACGTCGTATCTAAATCCTTGTAAAATACTTTCATAATTATTATGCATTAATTAAGTCTCTACTAAAAGAAATAATAGATAATGTTTTTTTTTTACAAAAATAGAAATATTGACAAATTATTACCTATTTTTTTTTGCATAAAAAAACGATATAACCGTATATTCATGCTGCTCGAATATTAACATAGATACAAAATTGATATCTATTTTTTTATAATGTCTTGAATCTGTTTTTCTTAGGTAAACACAACATCAATAGCAATATTATTTATTTTAATTATAATAAATATTTATTAAATAAATAAGCATTTTCTTTCGTTCGAATGCAAAATAAATTAAATAAAAATTAAATACAAATAAAATCATTATCCACTATAATCTTACATAGCACTTGGAGAAAAAGCATTTTTCTTTAAGAAAATAATGATCATCAAAGTTATTTAATTTTATGGAATTTTTTGTGTGAAAAAAGGGAAAAATAAACTCCAAAGAATCTTAGTATTACCATATTTTTCCATTGCCCTTTTTCTTTTCACCATGTGAAAAAATATACAACTAGAAATATCCCATGAAAAATATGACTCTTCAATAACATTTTTTTGTTTCTTCAATTATTAGTCGTCGTGGCACATTTCATATGTATATATAATAAATAGAAATAAAATATATAAATCAACAAACTACACAACAAAAAATAATAATGACAAAGAAATAAAGGACAACACAACTTTAGGTATTACAGGGCACAACAAAAATACTGGTGTAGTAGTGTTAAAATGACGTGAAATTACTTTTGTAAACTAGTCGTTATAACACGTTGTCCATATGTGTACATAATAAATAAATTTTTACGCTTTAAAATATTTTATACTTAAAATAAATAAATAGAACAAAGTTAATTTTTAAGAATATTATCGACACACAAAAAAAAATTGGTGTCATGGTGTCACAAAATCGCCGTTTGAAATATAAATGGGAAGAAGAAATTTGAATAGGAAAGGTTGAAAAATACATAAGAAATATTTTTGATAATTTAAAAAATTAATATCACGATGTAAGTAACTGCAATTTGTGAGTTAAAAAGGAATTTTCTTTTTATTTATATAGATTTAAAGTATCTGTAATATAAAATTATTCAAATAAACGCAAAAAAATTTTAAAAATCTTATAAGTTTGATCCATCAATTCAAATAAAACCCGTAGAGATCTTTATCACCAAATTATACGCTAGGCACAGTACTACAGAGTCGAATTTAAATTTTCTTTATTCCAAATTGTGTTATATTTTTTATTTCTTTAATTATATATTATTCGTATAAAAATTATGTTATTCATTTTATTTTGAAAAAATTATACACCTAATATATATACATTAAATATAATAAAAAAAATATAATTTAAAATCGGAAATATAATTTCTGAATATTATTGAGGTCAGTTCTGGAAAATATCTTGTCCCTCACTGCAAAAATGCCAATGTAAAAATTGCCACGTTTTGAAGTGTGAGAGCATGAATGTAGCAAGTGGGGCCCGCTCCCACTATGCTGCAATATTTAATTTTTTCTCCATTCTAATTTCTACAATTCTCACTTTATTTTATTTATTATTTTTTTATTGAATACAATATCTAATTTGAAAAATATTACATATTATTGGCCTTTGATATGGTAAAAAATGATTTATATATAAATAAAATGTAAATATAAATTAAATAAAATACTACAAATTACAATGTATAAACAAATTGCAAGAATTTTCACACTCCACGTAGATTATATAAGATATCTATATTATTAGAAAAAAAAAATTTATTATCGTATCAATATTTGAATACTCAAATTTACCCCTTAATTCATTTATTCTTTTAAAACAAAATTGGGTTAGAACATTAATTTATTCTTAAATTTATTTATTTTTTCTTTGAACCCAACACTCCATATTTTTTTTTTCACACAAACTTTTATATATTTAATAAACCCAAAATTATAATTATTTTTCTCTCTCACCTTATTGCTATTTTTTCTTTTTTCTCAACTCACACTACATTTGTGTTATTTCACTTGAGGCTACATATGTATTAAATTGACTAAAATACATAATTTAAACACATTGATTAGTGTACTTTAACATTTTGGATAAATTACATTAACACTCCTTTAGGTTAGACGAGTTTATGCAAGCACTATCTACCTCTTTTAAAATTACAGCTATACTCCCTGAGGTGTGTGTTGTGTTAGTATAATATTTTTTTAGGGAGTTTTTGTGTTAGTTTTGCATTTGAATAAGAAGCACAGTTGTAATTACAATTGAGTTAATTATTTTTTATTGTTAAAAAATTATAAAAATATAATTTATACAAAATATATAATATTTTTATGTCGAGTCGTGGATGTGATCCACAACTCGACTCAAATTTTTTTTTTTTAAAAATCCGAGTCGTGGATACTATCGTTAGAGTTCTGTAAGGGGGCTCGCCGCTTACCGTTGACAACAATAGTTGAGATTATGTTTCAATTGTACTGTCCATTGTTTTCATGAGAGGTTTGAGAAGAGTAATGTAATGTTGACCAACAACCAACTGTGGACGAATTTTGCATACAAGATGTTCACAAGTCGACAACAAAATTCTGTTGAGCATATGGTCACAAATATCATCAGCTTTCAACAAGCCTCGATTGTTACAAAACGTTATAATGGAGATGGACTCAATACTCATGTTGTCAAAATTGCGAATCGAAAATGTTCACACGGTAAGTGGACTCAATTAGGCATCCCTTGCAGTCATACTCAAAAAGCATGATTAATTATACATCAATAGTGAAGGATTATTATAATTTAATGGCTTACAGAAATCAATGTTCTAAGTCATTTGAACCCGTGCATTCCGAAGATTATTGGGACGTCTCAGAATTTGGGTTGGTTCATGACACTACTATTCGTATCTCTACATGCCTTGGTCAAAACAAAACATCAACTATTCATAACGAGATAAATTAGCCCAAACGCATTAAAAGCAACAAACCCAACAAAGAGATTCTTCTACACAATCAAATATGCCGGTGCGGGATCTCAAGTTGATTTTTTTACATTTGTATAAATAATTGTATACTATTCTATTTTTACAAATCAATTATATTTTCTTAGAATTGTATAAAAAACATACACTATTGCATTTGTATAATTTATTTTATTTTTTAAATTAATATAATTTTAACATTATGATTTTTTTAATTTTATTATGTTGTTAAATTACTTGAATATAAATAATTTATAAAAAATAAAACTAAATGGAAAAATATTTAAAATGAGTTGTGGTAGCATCCACAACTTGGCTTTTTTTCTAAAAAAATATATTTTTAGTCGAGTTGTCGATCACATCCACAACTCGACATAAAAATATTATATATTTTATATAAATTATATTTTTGTCATTTTCTTTTTTTAATAATAAAAAATAATTAACTCAATTACAAATATAACCTCTAGGTGTAATTTTACAAAAAGAAAAAAGTGTTTGATTTTTTGTATATTGTGGCCTAATATCAGAAAGTGTAGTGTTATTTATTCTAATATTTTTATTGTAACTTTTTTTTATTTATTCACGCATCGCGTATGCCTCGATTGCAAATTTCAATATAAATTAGGTCTTTATAACTTGAGTATTTTATTTTTTCAATGAACCCGGATACATTTTATATTCTATGCACTTTAATTTTTTTACCAAAAAATTTATCATATAAATTTTCTTCTTCTCAACACACCACTCTACATTTCTCTCTCACTTTACTTCGCTATGTTTCTTTTTCTCATAAATTTTTATATTTTTAATAAACTTACAATTAAAATATAAAAATTTATCATAAATAAAAATATATCTTTAATAAAAAAAGTGGATATAATCTCTACTTAATCATTTGATTCTTCTCTTAAAAAATTAAAGATTTGGTTGTTTTCCATGTAGATTTACTTGTGATCTTGAATCCAATGTTATATCTTTACTTTTCACTTTAATAAATTGGATGTGGATTTGTCATTTGAATATCCTCGAACATTGAATTTGGATATTTATAACGATGATTTGAGGGTTCGTGACTGTAATCTTGAATCAAACACTATAATTTGTTATGCGCATTTGAGACAATTCGATCTCCTTGTTGAGCACCTTTTAATATTCTCAACTTCGAGGAACATTGTAGAGAGATTTTTTTTTTTTGGGTCTTCTCTTGCTTCACCTCATTGTCTATATATGTGAGCTGTGAATGAGTTTCAGGGACCCCTTTATATAAATGTAAAAAAAGTAGAGTTGTGATGTATTTGGACATTTTTTATAATCATCTCGTTATAATTTAATTTAAAGAGATAAATACATCAAAAATTTAGCATGACATGATTGGTCAATTTGGTATTATCCCATTAATATTTTTATTTTCTAAAGAAAATACGAAATTGTTTGTCTTGATTGATTGAAATGTACATGCAATTACTCCACGTGGTGTCATTTGATTCGGTCGAATCTTTGATTGCAAAGCATGATTTTTGGCCCAAATACTTCAATTTTGACATTCAGTCGGCCATTGATTTAATGACTAATTATATATTAAAATATCAATTAAATGAACTATTTACACTTGAAATTAATTTAATAAATTCTAAAATATATATATATATATATTGTTTTATACTTGTTATCATTCAATTTGATATGAAACTTGATTTTATAGATAGTTTATACTCATATCAATGAGTTATTGATTTGAACTTATTTGAATTTAATGGTAGTTTTTACCTATATCAAAGTTTTTTTAAGTAAATATATAGATAGTTTATACTCACAAAGAATTTTCAAGTAAATTTATAGATAGTTTATTTCGTATCAAGGAATTCTTCAATTTGAACTTGCAAATACTTTATGCTCATATCAAAGAGTTTTTTAAGTAAGTTTGTAAATAGTTTTTACCATATCAAGGAGTTCTTCGACTTGAATATAAGGAGAGTGTATAGTCATATTAAACAGTTTTCAAGTAATTATAGATAGTTTATATTCGTATCGAGGAGTTCTTAAATTTGAATTTGTAAGTACTTTATGCTCATGTCACAGAGTTCTTTAAGTAAGTTTGTAGATGGTTTTTACTGATATCAAGGAGTTCTTCAACTTGAATTTGTCGATAGTTTATACTTATATGAAATAGCTGTTCAATTATATCTGGAGATAATTTACACTCGTATCGATATTTTTTTAATTTGAATTTTTAGATAGTTTATACTCATATCAAGGGGATTTCGAAATTGTTTTTTGAAACATTAGATAGTTTATACTCAAATCAAGGAGTTCTTGAAATTACTTTTTGAAAACATAAGATAATTTATGCTCATATGTAGAAGCGTTGAGAATTATCTTTTAAAGATATTAGATAGTTTATGCTCATATAATGGAGCATTAAAAAAATTAAAAATTTCACAGTGTTGCATCATCACACCACTATCATCATCATCATTGACGTCAACTGAATATTGGTGGGCCTTCCTATTTAAGCTCATTTCAATACCATGTGCACGAGTTGCTAACTCTCCAAATGTTCTTGGCTTTATTGCTTCAAGAATGTGGCAAATTTCGCAAATGCATTAACTACATAACTCGATTGTAGAGATTTTAGATAAAGTATCTTTGCAATTTAACGATGGATTTCTGCACTTATTGATGTATTCAAGCATGGACACGTTTTTTTCATGATGTTGATTAGCAAGTTCAATCATGCTAACAGTACGTCGCTTTCTATAAAAGCGACTGCAAAATGACTTGTTTCGTAGATCATCCCAACATCAATGAAGTTTGCTTCAAAATTAATGTACCAATCATAAACAGAGTCTTTTACGGATAATACAAACTATTTGACTAAAAGATCTTCATTGATTCGGGCGTTGTCGCATGTTTCAACGAAGCGAGCAATATGTTGCCTAGTTAATTCATGGCCATTGAATTCTTGAAACCTTGGAAGTTGGCAATTTTCCGGCATATTCAGTTGCTTAATCCTTTCTGTGTAAGGCTTTATTTAAAATTTGAAAGTTTAAACTCGAGTTTCATATATTTTTTTATTGTTTCATTGATAGTATTTTTCATATGTTCAATAGAAATCCATCAGTAGAAACACTAGGCGTGCCAAAAATTTGTGAGTGCGAACTTTAGCGTGTTTGAAAAATAAAATGCAAAAAAATTATCACACATAAAAATATATATTTGATAGATAAAAGTGGGGTAAATCTTTTATTAATCCTCTGATTCTTCTCTTCAATGTGTGGGTAAAGAGATAAATAATCAAATATGTGGTATTACATAATTAGTCAATTTGATATTATATTTTTAATATTTATATGTTTTAGAGAGATAAATATCAAACATTTTTTTTTGAGTTGATTGAAATGTACATGCAGTTATCGCCGTTTTACTGGTTCACATTATTATTTTTTAAAAAAATTCGACAAATATCCACAGGGCGTTTGAAACATTATGGCGTTGTTTGGATTTGTTACTTCGTATTTTTCGAGACAAGATAAAATACACTCAATGTTTATTTTTGTATTTTTACACCTTATCTGCGTGTTTTTCTATTTTTCAACTTTCTATATATAATATATATACATAATATAAAACAGACATGATTTGATAATAAACAGTAATTTTTGTCTCCAAAAAATACAATATTAAATATAAAATATTTATATATATATTTATATATAAAAATATATGATTTGACAATGAACAATAATTTTTGTCTCCTAAATCCCAATATCAAACCTACACCACTTATTTTAAATTATTTTAAATTTTTTCAAAATACAAATTCAAACATATCATCTATTTTTAATAGATACTCACTTATCTCTATTTTTAAAATACAAAACAAAACAACTAAAACACAAATTCAAACAGAAGGTATATTTTTTCTATTTATACATAAGATCCAAATACATAGAAGGGGGGCGTAATTAGGACTTCCTAAAAACTATCCGATTCACGTGACAGGCACGTGCTGGTGGCTTCGAGGGGCCAAATATTAACTGCACCTCAGAGATCGACAAAATCCCCACCCCCCAAAACCCTAAATAGCAAAAAGATAACAAAACGAGAAAATAAAAAGGAAGGGAAAGCACGGGGGCCCCACCACACCAGAGTTCTGACAAAAGGCGTGCCGTCACGCGTTCGAACGCTACCCGACAAAACACGCGTCGCTCTCCGTGGTTCCCATTGGAACCGGAGGGTATTTTCGTCAATTCATAGCGAGGGGGGGAGGCATTTGTCGCCACGTGCCTTAGCGTCGGCCGCACGCAGGAGAACTGTTGTCTCTATTCTCTTCCCTCTCTCATCCATACTTTTTTCTCTTTTGTAGAAGCCTCCCAAGTACCACTATCTACACACTCATTTTTGCTACTTCCACAACAATCCTCCTCCCCTTCTTCTTCTTCTTCTTATTCAATATATAATAATATAAAACATATGCTCATTTTGCTTATTTTTTTTATAATATTAATTTTTAAAAAAACAGTTTTAGATCGTAATACTATTATTTTTATTAATATTAGGGTAAATTCAAAATTTAATTGGAAAATAATTAATTTTAATAACCATATATATAGGGTAAATTGCGCGGACTCCCATAAGATTTGTTGTAATACAAATATCCTTTTATTATTTAAAATATTATAGATACCTTCCAAAATTATAAATACCTCATTGTGACAACTTATTGTAGGGAGTATTTGTAATTTTTCAAATTCAAGAAAGTAGTTATAATTATGATAAATTTAAAACAAACCTTTGCAATTTGTTCTCTCTCTCTCTCTATATTTGAGTATATATTGCTATATAAATAATTTTTATATGGCAATGGGGATTTGTTGTCAAGAAAATAAAAATTGGAAAATATATAACATGTTCTTTGCCGGGGCTTCAAATTATTTTTGGTAATAATATTTCATATCTTGGTTATCATATGAAATGCTCTTATATGCATGTTATTTTTGAAAAATAATATTTTTATCCAGTATATTACAGTGTCAATGATGTCACACTCGAACGATGGTGAGATCAAGATTAAAATCGAAAACTGAAATTCGAAAATAGAAGGTTTCTTAATAACGTCTCTGCAACGATCAAGTTAGTAGAGATCGTAAAAAGATGCATTATCGATTGAATAAAATATCATAAAAAAATTTATTATATTGATTTTTGGATAAGATCATTTATACATATGAAACATTGTACATTTGAGAAGCGACACTAGTAAACGTGTTGGTGTGACAGTCTATTAAGGGTCTATAACTCGAATCCAACTTGGATCGGGGGAGATCCACCTAAAAACACGTGAATTGTATCTTGCATAAATATTTGGATAAATTACAATGAATTTCTTTGAAATTTGGTATAACTATAAATAACCCTTTCGTTATTTGAAAAATCCCGATATCATCTAACAGTTAGCTTCATTAGTTAGTTTTTCATTACGTTAATATCAATTTTGATGGTGAACTGACCAAAATACTCTTACGGACTATGAATTATAATTTACTTTTTCCAATCTTTTTTATGGATTAAGTGAATGAGTATATAATTTTTTAATAAAAAAAATACTATAAGCACATCACAAAAAATTAATACAGAAAATACTAATCTTGGGAAAATTCTACCCAGATTGAGTTTGGCTGAACTTGAACCAATATACTTGCTGCGTGGTTAGTGTACAGTTAGAAAAAAGCAACAATTCATATGACAATTGTGTCACACTTGCTCTATGATTAGTTTGGTCCAGCCAAACCTGATTTGAATGAGAATTTTTTTTATTTTTGGCAATAAACATAAGAAAATTCTTACTCAAATTATAATTTATCGAACCAAATGGGATACACTTATCATATAATTAATTATTTTTTTAAAAATTATACACGTAACACACTATAAATATATTATACTCACATATAATTAATTTAAATTCAATCATAGGTCAAATTATTTTCACAAAATTGATACTTCCAGAGAAGACACAATGGCCTTGTCTTTTCCAATGGATTGCTGAGAGCGCTGCTACAACTACGATAGAAGAACAGAAAGTAGAAAAAAGACAAGGCAATAGGCAATAGGCAATAGGCAGTAGGCAATAGGCATACAACAAAATTTGAGCAAAAACAAACAAATTTGAATCAAATGTAGTAGCAACTGATCCAAAATTCTTACCTCAATTAGATTTGATCGAATTATATAAATTGTAAAATACGTATAATATATTTATTAGAAAAAAATATAAATAATTTTTTTTTGATATCGCAAATAAGTAAATTATCCTTTTATGGAGAAACAAATAATGATTTATCTTCGTGTATTTTTTGAAATATAGTAATTTATCTCCTTATGATTTTTAAAAAATGAAACAATTTACCTCCCTGTATAAAGAGGTAAATTGCTTCATTTTAAAAAGTATAAGGGGTAAATTGTTATATTTTCTTTCATAGAGAGGTAATGTGTTCATTTTGTCAATATCACAGGGTGATAAATTACTATTAACCCATATTTATTATATAATTAAATATTTTTATTGAATTGTACATCAATCACACAATAAACATATAATTAAATATTTTTTTTGAATTATAAATCAATCACACATTAAACACATTTTTTTATAAAGACTGAAATAATGAAAAAGACTTAATATTTTACGACACTTAAATTAAGAACGAATATCAATTTTTTAGGAGATAAAAGAACAATTTATGTCGCTAAAATAGAAATAATTATTTTATATAATGTATAAAATATTTTTAATTTTTGATCATAATTGATTTATTTAAAATGGATCGAATTATTCAAAATTAAATTAAAATGAGACGGGATTATGAAATATTTTGGAGATTTTAAATTCGGCAAGATTAGAAAATATGTGTATATATATGCTATTTAGGAAAGGCGAACGCTCTGGAATATCTAAATAATCATATTTTTCTATTAAATAATTTATTAGTAATTTTTATTTATGCACATTTAAAAACAATTTATTTAATTCATTTTAGATCAATTATTTTGTTTATTACTTAAATAAATATAATAAAAAAGATTGAAATGTATGTAGGGATGAAGGGCGTGTTTGGATTGATATAGAGTGGAAATAATGAAGATAATTGGGGGCGGGGTGGGGCCCAGGCAAACAGTTGTATTTCGGCCGCCCCATTTGGCGTCTCTCTCGTCGCCGCTTTCCCTCCGTCGTTCTTTTGCCTTTGACTCACACCCCATCTCTTTCTCTCTCTTCTCTCTCCATATTTCCTCTTATCTATTACAGTAATTTCACGCGCCACCGTCAATTTTCATTTTCTTTCTTCCCTTTTTTTCTTTATCTACCATTTTTTACCTATAAATTATACTATATATACATATATATCATGTAGAGAGATGATTTTATTTTATTCTCCTCTCTCTTTCTCTCTCCTCTGTTTGGGCTTGATCTTTTTTTTTTTTTTTTTTTGTTTTTTTTT
>NC_026150.1:20651878-20656061 GCF_000512975.1 Sesamum indicum
AGTCGTCTTTCTGTGTTTGTTGCTCAGAAGAACTAAATCGGGAGAAAAGTATAAAAAAGAAGAGAAAAAGGGGGATATCAGCTGGCATAAACACAGAGCGTGAGTTGTTGGGGTGGGGTGAAAGACAATTGTAGAAAAACTCGCTTTTTTGGGAGAGATCATTGTGGTAAGATTCCCAAAGAGCGGCGACTCTTCCACAACCCCTTATGGCGGGCAGTAATGAAGTAAATGTCAACGAATCAAAGGTAATCACGCATATTTTCTTCCTGGGTTCCTCAGAATTCTTGGTTTCTTTGTTTTGCGGTGTGGAATTAGGGTCTTCTCCGATGTGGGTTCCTGAATTTTCTTCGTTTCTTCTCTTAATTTTGGGGTTAATAGTGGGGTTTGTGATGGTTTTCCAAAGAAGATTTTATTTGGAGGAAAGAGTTGTGATTTATGGATAAAGATTGAGTCTTTTGCCTTTGATTTTGAGGGTTTGGGCAGCTGCTTCTCTCTCTCTATATACCTATTTTTGCTATTCGTTCTTTGCCCCCTTTGTTCTCCTCTTTGTTTTTTCTCGCCCAATACTGATTTAGCAGTCCCCATAAACCTGTTTTATGCTTGTTTGTTGGGTTATTTTTAGGTGGTTTCTCCACTTTTCCATTTCCCTTTCTTTTTATAGACTTTCATGTTTTTCTTTTCTTTTCGGCGTTTTCCTTTACAGCTGATTACCTTTACTGGATGTTGATGATACTGATTTGGGATGCATTTGATCAAATTTCATTCTCAATTTCGGTTTATTTTCTATTTTGTGCTGCAATTGATGGATAAGGAAACCATTGGTATATTGAAATTGACTGGCTGTCTTTATGCAGAGGGTGGTTCCACTTAATACATGGATCCTTATATCCAACTTCAAGCTTGCTTACAACATGCTTCGGCGGCCTGATGGTACATTTAATCGGGAATTGAACGAGTTTCTTGACCGGAAAGTGACTGCAAATGCTAATCCAGTAGATGGGGTTTACTCCTTTGATGTTGTAGATCGTGCCACGAGCCTGCTTAACCGGGTTTATTTGACCGCCCACGAGAATGAGCCTCAACGGGGGATCGTAGAAGTGGAAAAGCCCTTGAGTACCACTGAGATTGTGCCTGTGATTATATTCTTCCACGGTGGAAGCTTTGTTCATTCCTCAGCCAACAGTGCTATCTATGACACGCTCTGTCGTCGCCTCGTTAATACTTGCAAGGCAGCAGTTGTATCTGTGAATTATCGTCGATCGCCAGAGCACCGGTACCCGTGTGCGTATGATGATGGATGGACCGCTCTTAATTGGGTTAACTCGAGATCATGGCTTCAGAGTGGGAAGGATCAGAGAGTTCATATATATTTGGCAGGCGATAGTTCTGGTGGTAATATTGCGCATCATGTTGCTGTTCGAGCTGCGGAGGAGGGGGTCGAAGTATTGGGCAATATTCTTCTTCATCCTTTGTTTGGTGGGCAGGAGAGGACAGAATCTGAGAAAAAATTGGATGGGAAATACTTTGTAAGGATTCAAGATAGAGATTGGTACTGGAGAGCGTATTTACCAGAAGGAGAAGATAGGGACCATCCTGCGTGTAATGTGTTTGGCCCCAGGAGTAGAAGCCTCGAGGGACTAAAATTTCCAAAAAGCCTTGTTGTTGTGGCTGGATTAGATCTTCTTCAGGATTGGCAATTGCGTTATGTTGAAGGGCTAAAGAAATCAGGGCAAGAAGTGAAACTCCTTTATCTCGAAAAGGCAACAATTGGGTTCTATTTCTTGCCGAACAATGATCATTTCCAGTCCCTGATGGATGAGATGAAAAGCTTCATCCACCCTTAACTTCTAATACAAACTCCCAATTACCGGCAGCCATACGTAACAGAAGCTTGACCTTTTATATTTTTCTTTCTCAGGGTTCTTTTCTCCCACGCCTCCTCGATTAGCAGTTCTGGTGTGTAGTTATATGCTTGTGTAGAATCACTCCTTTCTGTTGTTGATAACCTGTCATTTGTGTTGGCGATACGATATTCTCCACCTCTTGAGGTATTGGCTCCTCACATTTGAAGGCATTCCATATCGGAAGCTCAGTCATTGTGGAACCTCAGAATTGTGGCACATTCATGGTTTTAGCAGAGCAACTTCATCTCAAGGTTTCTCGATACCGACTAATACCAGAGGAGGTCGTCAATTCATCATAGGACTATGGGGTTCGTATGCGGTGGTGCCTGATCGGTTGTTTCCTCGGCTACTACTGTGATTAAGTCTACTAACTCAACACATGGATTGGGGTAATCCATGCTGTTGTGATCTGTATTTTTTATACTGGTGCTCTAGAAATATATAAGTTTTCGTGTTTATATGTAACAATGCAAACTTTTCCCTCTATGTTATACTAATTCTATTATGGTTCTTTTTTTGCTGAAATGAATCTCCTCCAAATGACTCTGTCCATTATTCTATTTCCGCATCAGCTCCCTACTTCTTCTGATCATCCGGGGGCTGCATCGTACTTGTTTTGATCCGGGCTAGAATTTCCCGTGAAGTATTCTCGTATTCCAAGCAGTTTGGGGAAAGTATTCTTAGTTTGTATTGTCAAGGACAGAGGCAAGTAAAGCAGACATTGTTTCCTTTTCTCCAATATTGTTTCTGTAATTGGTGTTGGTATGCTGCAAGAATACTCACCAGTCACAACAACGTCTTTTAAGGTGGTGGACCATGGGATTCCCGTTGCGAACCAACCCCCCCCCCCCCCCCCCCCCCCCACACAAACACCCCCACCCGTCCACCAAAAAACATAACACCCCCCAATCCTGCCAAGAAATGATTGGACATGAGTCCAAACAATGGATTTCGCTATCATCTGACGTTGATTTGATCAATTCTTGGACAGCTTCTTCTAGATGCCTGCGGTGCGTTTGGACATTGCTGCTTGATAATACCACCAACTAAAGTACTTCTTCTAAGTTCTAACCACTTTTTTCTCATTAGGCCTAACCAATTGGTCCTATTAGTTTCGATTTCAATGTAACTAAGGACGCTTTAGTCATTTCACATATGTTCCGACAGACGATATTACATCTTATATTCTATTTAACACAAATTCTTTAAATAAAATTTCAAATGAAAAAACACACGCTAAACTTTTAAAACATATTTTTAGTGGTACGCAGAAAAGGGACCATTTTGAGGAGAAAAAAAAGGGCCATAGAACCCTCTTTTAAATTTTAGCTGTTGGGATATTTTGTACAAGTTTGTATCTATGGCCACAAAATGGTGAAATAAAAGAACAGGTATGGGGTTGGATAGGGACATAAATTGGAGTAAAACATTTGACATTTGTGTTTGGGTATGGCAAGAATATGTGGTTTGTTTGTATGATCAAGAATCTAATAATAATAATAATAATAATAGGAGTAGTAGTTGTAGTAGTAATCAGTTTTGGTACAATGTTGCATTATTAAAACTTAGCTTTGCTGTTCTTTTCTTGGTTACATTGTTATGTCTCATTATGGTTTGTCTTTTATGGGATTAGCTGTCTTGGTGTTTGATCTTTGTACACCCACTATTTAGTCATTTTCCATCATTTGGAGCTTTTCTCATTCTTGTTGCCTTTTGCTTGTCACCTTCTCTAACTATTACTACCTTCTTTTTTCCTTTTTTAACAAATATGGGATACTTGAATCTCATAACTTTTCATTCCATTCAAAATATATAACTCATTATTTTAATCAAGCTCTATAATAACTCGACTTATAAAATTTGATTCAATGAAAATTCAGCTCAATTTTTAATACAATGATGAGACTGCTGTAATTAATTGAACAAAACTTTGATTCATAACGATGATTTTTGTTTGTTGTGAATAGTCAGATTGTATTTAATATGATCCGAATTGTTTCCTTATGGAATTCTTCCCCCCACCCCCCCAAGTGTTATGTTATTCTAGTGGGAAAACAAAGATAGGCTAATTTGATTTTTTTTAATTATATCAAAAAAATTAATTTATAATTTGTTCAAGAAAGATATATATTAAAAAGAAAAATATAAAAAAGAAGTGGTCCATAAGAAGCAAAAAATAAGTCCAAGAAAAGCAAACGTGCGAGACATTGGTTGAAAACAAAATATGGTGAATTCAGTGTATGCAATAATTGTTTTTTAGTATTTAGTGAGTTTTGTCC
>NC_026150.1:20656078-20728919 GCF_000512975.1 Sesamum indicum
AAATAACAATGACCCTCCACCAAATTTCCTTATTTCATTCACAATCTTACTTTCTTATTATATAGATTATTATGCACCTCTTTTTTTTTTTTTAAATTTATTTATCAATAAGTCAACATTTATTGTAATATTACATTTGACTTTTGTTTCTTCATCAATATTTGTTCTATTCTCCTATCTTTATTTATTCTATGATCTTCATGTTCAAATTACTTTAATATTTGGTTCTTTTTTAAAAATTTAGAAAGAATGAGAGTAGGAAATATGGTAGTTTAGTAATTTAAACTACTAGTTTTTTATTTGAATATTACGAGGTTAATTATGATAAAATTAAGTTATATTCCGACGAGTTTTGTTAAAAAAAATATATTTTATAATGGCTATGTGCGTTTATTTTTATAAGTATAAAAATCTTAACATTTACAAAAAGATTAAATAGCCATTGAAATCCATAGTCTATGTATCGATCCATCGTTTAAAATTTCCTTATGTTTTCTTTGAAATTATAAAAAAGTTTTCATTTTCAATTTTATGAAAATAAAAATAGATGATAGTTTTGAAATTATCTATTTTTTTTAGAAATACTCCCCGTTTCTTGATTTTCCTAGGATATATTTATCTCATACTTTTAGCTACAAATACATAAATTATTGATATCACATATAAATATTTTATTTAATGATAACTGATAGAATATTACGAAAAATTTAGTAATATTATATGCGTATATGCATATTATATATATCAATGTAATCAAAATAGTTGATAACATAGATAAAAAATAAATACCATATTATTATTTAGTTCCAATAACAACTTCATCAAATATCAACTCCAAATATATAGTTACACTACATGAAAATAGATTATTTTGATTGACATAAATCATACAAATTTAGAACAGATATCTTTGAACTAGAAAGAGAAATGTAATATTTTAAATATTATTCTATATGTTTCTTTAATTTTACAAGCTTTCTGTAGCGTTTCCGAAACATTTCTGAAAATTTTCTTGTATTTATTTACTTAAAAACATGCGCTAGAAACGAAACTTTAATCCATGTATCTATCCATCGCATACACAAAATATAAAAAAAGCTCGATTTTCGTACTAATTACATGGAATTTAGACTTAATTATGTTAAAAATGGGGCAGGCCTTAAGAGAATGAAATATGAATGAAACAATTGGAGCACATTATATTCAGTCAAAAATGCAAATTCATTGAAATTTTGAGGTGTAAAGAGGCTCTAATATGACAAAGTGTGGAGAAGTTATAGTACATTAAACACAATGAGCAGTGTGGTTTCTGGTGAAAAAGATTGAGGCAATAAGGGGTAATCTCAGATATGAATGATCACAAGAATCAATCTGGAAATGTCTTTCTACTTGCAAATTGAAGATGATCATCATGTATCACTCTTATTTATTATACAACACCAGGCAACACAGTATAATGAGATTCGAAACTGATGTGAAGGATGGCTTCGGTTAATTGGGAGTTGACGTCCTCCTCAGGCGGGAGGATCTTAGCAACGTCCAAGAAATGTATGGAAGCTCTGCATAAAAAGATCACAGAATTGTTATCAACTTGGGGGACTATGATGCCCGATATCCATCCTGAAATATGTATGTGTCTTTCTAGTTTCTTGGCTATCGAATAAAATGTGAAACTCGTAACCAGATCAGCCACAATGCAGACAAGGATGCGAGAAATTGAAAAGAGATTAAGTCAAGAAAGAGAGAGTGAAGATAAAAAAAAGAGAAATATACAAATATAGATAAGAAACGCATAGTTTGCTTACTGATATGCTACTGAAACTTGGTGCTTTATGCGCATGCTAAAATCTTGGTTCTCCAACTGGTTCATAAAATTTTCTCGCAAGTGGGGTTAGTGAGACCTAATTTTCTCAGTCGGGTACCAGGATGGTGTTTTAATTACTTGAGTCCTTGACTGTATTTTCCTTGTGCTATAAGCTGAGTCCTACTGCGTTTGATGCAGTTACCTTTTTTTATTTAACTGGTATCAGGTCTAGTGGTAAATTATTGACCTTTATACCACAAGGAAATCTTAGAGGCTGATGAAAATCGTCGACAAAGCAAGAATACAGAATTCTACTGAGTAGGATGACAGTAAACTAATAACTAAACGAGGAAGAACCATATGTTGGGCAGCCTGCTAAAAGTTCAATGCGTCTCCAAATTCCAAAACATGTGGGACTACATAGCAAGAAAAGCGAGGGAGGCAAGTACAGGATGCCTAATTCATTTCTGTAATCAGACAGAAATAAATAATATAGCACCACTGTTAGGATTGAAATTCCGATCTTTGTGTCTAGTATTTTCCTTTCCTTTTTCCTCTAATTGTGTTTGGGTGTGCAGGGATTTGGAATACCGTCAGATCAGTGACACATATTAAGATTACACTTTCAAGCCAATTCTTTTCAAGATACTTCAACATTTCAAGCCCACAAAAAAGAGATATTGAAATGCCAACATACTAGTAACATTTTTTTGATCCACTGCTATAATGATTTCAAGACCAGTACTCCTACTTATTCATCACATGATACTGTGAAGCATGGCCGACATCACTACGCACCAAATAGTTTGAAAAGCATCACGTAATAGGATGATACTTTCAGGTAATTCTTGAAAGTACTTTAACATATCATTAACACAACAAAAAATGCTAAAAAGCCAGCATTTTAGTACTTAAGCTAATTACATCTTTTTGGCTCACTGTCATAATGGTGTGAACACTAACACTCCTACCGAGTGATCATTTGATACCATGAAGCATGGACAAATAAAAATTCCAAGTAATTAGGTGCATACAGCAGATGACACAACTTTTCCCATTTAATAAACCACAATTCACAAGTCAAAAATAAGAGGAATTTCAGACGATAGCATCAGTAAGTTTACCTTTGAATTTGATGGAACTTGTAATTCATCTTTCATAGCAACCCTTGGACTATTATCAGTTTCGTTCTTGCTCAGGAATTCCAACAGACTTTTGCGATTCAAGGAAGTATTACAATGAATTGCATGCATCCAAAGGTACTTTATATCCATGTTTGCACATCATTCCAACAACCTGCTCCAGCTTATTTCGTGGACCCCACCTTTGATATGCATGGTACAAAATCCAAAATGTTTTCTTCGACAAGTGCATATTTACTCTATCCATTTCATCAAGAACCCTCTCCATTTCAGAAATGCGCATCTGTGATGCGTACATAACCATTTTGCAATGGTAAAGAGATCGGCACACTTTCCAACCTGCATGTTCTGCCCGCTGCACAAAGTCAGCAAGCTTGTCCACTGCATTGTGCCTGAAATAACTTGAGATGATGCATTTCATTACGCCGACAGTTGTGACATAGGCTTTATGCTCAAATGCCTCATTAATTGAATTTTCCATTTGCTCCAACAAATCCTCTGTTGCATATAAACAAATCAAGAGAACATTCAACCAAGGCCTATACTCGTGTTCAGGAATCAGTCTGAGCAGTTTCTCGACCTTTTCAACCCTAGCAACATGAGAACTCCTACAGTATGCACATATCATGGCTCTAATCAGTGGAGTTTCTTTATGATCAACATGATCCCTTACCATCTCATATATTTCTTCCATCTTTTCCAGCTTACCAGAGTGGGCATATCCTCGAAGCATTAGCAGATGGATATCTATATCAGGTTTGATCGGGCCTGCTTTCATTATTCGGTAAGTCTTTTCCATTTCTTCCCACATCCATGCTGTAATATAACCAGCAATTAAACCTTTGTACGTATGGATAGTCGGAGTAAGGTTTAACTCCTTTATCTCCCTAAGAGTTGCTTCCATGTGATCTACAAGCATCAGACGACCAAATGCTGAAATAAGTATGTTGTACGTTATGATTGATGGAGTACACTTGGCTTCCATCTTTAGATCGTGAAACAAGGACTGACACCGCATAACTAAACCATTATACGTGTAAACACTCATCAGTGCATTAAATAAAGATGTTGCCTTTAATTGTTTGTTGGAAGCCTCTTTAAAAAGCTCAACTGCAAGATCAACATTCTTCAATCTACCAGCAATAGCAATTCCCTTTGCATACTCCTCCACTGTCATCGGTGCAGCATAGTCCAGTTGTTTCCTCCTCCAGTTGAGAATCTGGCATGACCCGACTGATAAATCCAACTTCTAATGTAATGTGTTTTGACCCACGAATGAGGGCTCATGGAATTGGAACAAATGCAAAATCTTTTCAAATCTAAACCAAGAAAGTAATCTAACACAGCATCATGGTTCTTTTAGGACAAACATCATCACATTATCATAAGTTTATCAATCAAACATCAAATGCGCATTTAACTAAACACAAGCAATTCATGCAACAATAGAAATAAAACACACACACACACACATACAAAACAGAAAAACTTCGTGGACCCTTTACTTTATTATCTTCCCACCGATGAAGGATACTTCTTCCAAACCGTTATCACGAACTAATATGTTATAACGAAATGCAATTAGAAACAGAGAAAGAAGATCTTGAAAAATAATTCACCTCCATAGCTAAATAGGGAAAAGGCTTTAGCTGCGTCAAGAGCTCGACTACTGCAGATCCATCGGGATACCTCCTAAACAGAGAGACACCCTTTTCATCTAAAGCTTTCTCCAGTTTCTCCACATCATCTTTTTGTTCCACAACCTCGTCTTTCAACTTGGCAACTTTTTCTCTCAGAATTTCTTTGGATATCGTCTCGGCAGTATTATAACTCCATTTATCTGAGAATAGGGATATAATATCAGGCAACACCGTCTGACTTCCATTGCTATGAGGCGTTTGAGTTACATGCTCTCGAATAAATTGATTTGGGACTGAGGGCTTTGTGATTGTACTAAGGGAATTGAGGGAGGAAACGGTAATTGTTTGGTATCTCCGGAATTCGGAAACTCTCAACACTCGTTTCATCATTTAGAGGTGAAATGGTATAGAATTTTATGCATTTTTTCTTTTGCCCCGTTGGGGTTTCTGAGGATTAGGGTTTTTGATGGGGTTTTGGGGAAAATCAAGATCGGAAGTGAGAGGAGAAGGTAGGCTGCCAGACAGAAAGCTGGCGGACCAGATTTTGGGCTTCAGATGAGCCGTACAAATCTATTTCTCGGACCACAAGGCCCAAGTATTCGAGATGTTGGTTGATATTGGCCCAATCACTCTGTCTATGATTCTATCATATATATTCATACCATTGCCCGCTGTTCTCGTGCGCTAATATTTTTTAATTGCCAAAGTTCTATTTTTATCTGCTCATGAAATTATAACAAAATGGATAAGGATTCAATAATTATGGAACTCAGTCTTAGTCCACACAAGAAGCCTCAACTTAGAAATCCCATTATAGAAAATAAATTCAAATTCATCTATCATCTTCCCATTTTTTTCAAGAAAAGGTGCGCAGAGGTGAGTGTTGACTGTATCAAGCTTATGATTAAAGTCGAATCTCAATCCTTTTCTTTCTCGTTTCCTTTTGGCTGTAAGCAGCTCATTCATATGTTGTAAATTCCACTTACTTCTTGTTGAATTCCTTTGCTTTTTCGTTTTATATAGGAGATTTCTACCAAGAACTTCTCTTGAATGCTTTGGGTTGTGGTGAAGTCAACTCCAAGAAGTGTCGACTTGTGTGTTTCTTGGAAAATACAGGATGGGATGAACTAGCAAGGGTGCTGTTGTTTAAAAAATTAGTAAATTCTAGCTTGCAGGGACTGTGTCCGCATATATGTGGGTTCTGATTATTCTTGTTCATACATAGAAGTGAAATAACATTTGGGCCTCCAAATTCACAGGTGTGTTGCTGGTTTGGTATGACTAAATTCTACTGCATAATTGTATGAAGGATCACCTACGTGAGGAGTGTTTAAAATGTTGTTTGTAGCTGAAGATATGGGGTATGCTTTTAGTAAGTTAGAGATAGAATCTGGAGATGATAGTTCAACCGACGAGCCTGTTGGGTGTCCTTGGCTCGATAGAAAGTTGGACTTTTCGGACCATGATATTGCTCAGCTAACAAAGCTACAATCAGGGCCACATGAGAATTTGAGCAGAGTTCTTCCAGGGAGACGTCAGTTTCCCGTTTCAACTACAAAAATGCTGGCGGGTCGAGAAGCAAATCTTTCAGGAAGAGGAAGGTTCTCATCAGGAGATTGTCGTCATGTTCTGAGTAAATATCTGCCTGTGAACGGTCCGTGGGTTGTGGATCAGATGTCCACAAGGGCTTATGTATCACAATTTTCTGCTGATGGCTCCCTTTTTGTTGCTGCATTTCAGGTACTACTGCTTACTGCAATAATGAGCTTAAAAACGAATCAGAAGAAAAGTCTTGTTGTTTATATTTCAGTTATACTTATAAATTCAGCTCAGAAGTTCTTCTGAATTTATGATCACCAACTGGATTATCTGCAATCCCCTCAGTTTGTGCAGCATTAATGTTCTTCCTTTATCCTTGGTCTTATTTATTCTTCTGAAACAGGGAAGTCAAATTAGAATATATGATGTTGATGGAGGATGGAAAGTCCAGAAGAATATTCGGGCCAGAAGCTTAAGATGGACAATCACCGATACATCCCTTTCACCGGATCAAAGACGCCTTGTAAGTTCTCATGCGTAGAGTATTGGAAAAATATGTAAGAATCATTTCTAGATTTTTCCATTAAATCATACTCAGTAATATGCATGCCTGCTTCCACTCATAAGGATACAAGACCGATGTTCAAGATGTTTCAATGTTCTTCCTGATGAGTCAACAGATGGAGTTCAAGGTGTTTCCATCAATTTACAGGAGTTTGGTTGACAAGCACAATATGCCTTGTGTTTCTGCCATAAGATAGAAAAAATCCCCATGGTTTCTACCAGTTGTAGTTGCCTCATAATTCAAGTTTGCAGGCATTCACCAGCCCATGGCCAAGTTTGTGGAAAGAATGCCCGTGTTTTACTCTGCCAATTGTCTCTGCCTCACAATATAAGTTTGCAGGGGCCTTGAATAGCCTAGACAAGTTTGATAACCTCTGAGGCTTATAATACTATACTTATATAGGAAAAATATTAGATGAAGGGAAGAGCAATTTTCTCCCACGGCCTTCAGCATCTACCATGCGTATATACGTCTTATCATGGTCTGGTTATGTGTTAGCTGCCCAGGCTGTTTATACCTTTTTGTTAGGCTACTCAGGTAATAGTTTCAGACAGTTGAATTGCTGGAGATTAACTGTTCCATACGATGTATTAGAGTGCAGTACAATTGCTAAAGACTGGTCGGAACGACTGTAAGTGCATAAGGCACGACATGGCCTTTGGAATTTGTTAACACAGACAATAAATTGAAAGTAATTGGTGGATTCGTTTATAAAAATTGAAGAATAGCAGTCAAACATCACATTGACAAGGTTATATAAAGATGACTAGTTATATGCATTATTACCTGAGGTTTGTGCACATTATAACATAACATTTTTTATAATTTTACTTTGTAACTTTTGCATGAAATCTGATTTTGTTGGTTGTGATCTTGTTTTGTTTCATTGAATGTTCTGACTGCAGGTCTATGCTAGCATGTCACCAATTATTCATATTGTTAATGCTGGATCTGCGACGAGAGAATCGCTTGCAAACATCACTGTATGAAGTTTCATTGTTGTTTATTATTTATATTTCCGAAGCTACTGAATGAGACTTCATATTTATGCATTGCACTTTCTGCATGCGAAAATTTTTGGTTATCTAAGCAAGACCTTATAGGCTGAGCTTACTTCTTTTAGTCTTGGCTAGCAACAAACCGTATCATTAGATTATTTACCTTAGAGGGGTCATCACGAAGTGGCGAATGATGACTTCTCGGTGCTGCTCTATGCAAAAATAGGGAATAGTTGCTTTCCATGTATATTTTCCAATTGTGGGATTTCCACCTGTCATTCTTTTCTAGTATCTTTAAACCGTTGACTTGCGCTTGGGGAATGGACTTATTCTTTTCCCTTCGCGATTCAGACCTTCTTTAGAAATCTTTTAAGCTGAACTGAAAGTGAGGGAGGCCATCAAAAGCCAGAAAAAGAATAGTTTCTATCAAAATTGTATTTGTAATTTCTCAGGGACCCTTATGTAGAGAATTTGTATCTTTGTCTAGCATTTGACATGTGGACAAGGGTTGGCCATGCAGATATTCATTCTTGCACAACTCAATACATGGATATGTACCCCTATCAGTGCTCTTTGTAATATGGTTTCCTAGGATCTTTTACATAACTTCAACATGTACACCCTTTGCACTCTGATGTATATCTATTTGTTTCCTCATGCTTAGATTGGAGTCTCCATCAGTTTTCCTCTTGGACTTGGAACAATTATCACTAAAAATCAAGTCATGGTGTTATTACCTTATTTCGGACTGTTCTCTGTCTTGTTCAATTGCGTCTTCGGAGTTGAACGCCAGTTTCCTTCTGTCTGGTGATCTGGATTTGAATTTTTCTTGGTTAAAAGTGGCTCAAATTTGACTTCTGTATGATGCAGGAAATTCATGACGGTTTGGATTTCTCTTCTCCTGATGACGGAGGATATTCTTTTGGAATATTCTCTGTGAAATTCTCAACTGATGGGCAAGAAGTTGTCGCGGGAAGCAGCAATGGGAATATATACGTTTATGACCTTGAAGCAAAAAAGCTCTCTCTTCGAATTTCAGCGCACATGGTACTGTTGTCGTGATAAGCAATATCTTAAAAATGACATATGGATTGAAACCACTTCGAGTGAACAACTGACTCTTTCACTTAAAACAATATGAACAATAATTGCTATTTACTTTTGAGTGTTTAGTTTCTACAATGTGAACTAAGAGGTAAATGTTTAGTTTCTATAAATGTGAACTAAGATCAGCTGCCTAAATTAGATTGCTGAACTAAGAGGTAAATGAACTGTTGCTATCCATAAAATATCAATGCAAATAACATGGGGTCATTCTACTTGGTGCAAACAGCTCAATGTTTATCCTTGCTCTTTGAGGGTCATGTTGTCAACCACTCTGTCTGGAACTACAATAATTACTCAGAAGATTCAAAAGTTTTAGGTAGTAGGAATTTGACACTACATTTTTCTCATTTTCATGCAGTCTGATGTCAATACCGTGTGTTTTGCTGATGAGAGTGGCCATCTCATTTATTCTGGGAGTGATGACAATTTTTGTAAGGTACGCTTCTCTTGTCCAGGGCTAGGCATTGGTGAACAATTTTTTATGCTCTACCATTTGAGGATGTGATGCCATTTTATCTGGCGTGATCTGCGAATTCTCTGTTCTCTCATTCTTTAGATCTATAAGTGTAGGATGCCTATATTGAGTAACACAGTTCTATTCTGTCTGAACAAGTCAATGTTACTTGCTCTTCGTATATAGGTCTGGGACAGACGCTGCTTTACAGCCAAAGGCAAACCGGCAGGGATCCTTGTGGGCCACCTTGAAGGCATAACATTTGTTGATAGCCGTGGAGATGGTCGGTATTTAATATCCAACGGCAAAGATCAAGCCATCAAACTTTGGGATGTTCGGAAAATGTCATCTAATGCTGCTTAGTATGCTCTGTTTGATGCTTTGCTGCACAGTCCTCTACCTTAATATTTCGATTTATGATTCATGGCTTACATGTTAATCCGATAGAGCACATCAGTGTCTTTTGATAATGGTGGATTAATTAATATCATATTTAAAGTAATGCTCACGTAGTCTTGCATGTCTGCCCCTCTCTCTCTCTCTCCCCCCTCAAGCTCCCATTTGTCCCTTTTCAGCTATCGAGGATACAGGGACTATGAATGGGATTACAGATGGATGGACTACCCTCTGCATGCAAGAAAGTTGCAGCATCCATATGATCAATCAGTAGCTACATATAAAGGACATTCTGTCTTGCGTACACTCATCCGTTGTTACTTCTCGCCAGAGTATAGGTAAATGCTAAGACCATCTAATCAAGTACTTTGGTTCTTCCGTCATACTTTATACACCTGCCTATCCAAATTAACATGCTCATTATCTCTCTTTTCGTCATTGGCAGCACCGGCCAGAAGTACATCTACACCGGATCCCATGATTCATGCATCTACATTTATGATTTGGTATGTACTAGATGCCCTGCACTCATCCCATTTTAACTGAACACTTCAACCCTTTTCCCAGCACACGACTTGATGCGCCCTGTAGTTATGCTTCACATTACATACGCTGCTCTGATCATCCCATTTTCAAATGGAAATCTAAAATCCAAAAATGTCATTGGCGTTGCATGGCTGTCGTAACACATACACAAATCCCAGCATCTCAATCTAATTATCCCTTTCCAGTGACGACTATTGTTTAACTCAATTACTAATACATCTATACGTTTGACGAGTTTGGCAGGTGAGCGGTGCCCAAGTTGAAAAGCTGCAGTACCACAGATCTACGGTGAGAGACTGTAGTTGGCACCCGAATTACCCAATTTTGGTGAGCTCGTCTTGGGACGGAGAAGTGGTGAAATGGGAATTCCCTGGAAAAGGGCTGGCACCTGTAAGTCCAATTGCATGATGATATAGCAATCAATCCCCATACCATGTATTCATAGTGTCCTCTTAACTGTTGAATAAGGTGTTAAACGATTTGTACCAGGAAATGTACATAGAAAACTACAAGGCTAAGGATTGTATGCTGTACACCATAATATGCAGTCTACTAAGAATGATTTGAATTCTTGTTCCAGGACGTTGTAGATTTTGTCATGATTGTAGTATATGATTTCATCTCATTGAGAAAAAACGAGACTTGGTATTGAATATGTGATTCGATACGAGATAAAAGTATAATGAGGATATGATATTTTTAAAAGTAATGAAATATTATTCTTTTTTACAATTCTACATCCAAACACGACGCAATCCGATCGGATGGATGCTCGAACAGTGTCAAAATACACGCAACATTATATTATAAGAACTCCCAACGTCTTCTGCGGCTCAACAGTATTCTCGCAAAATGTGAATACAAGAAAACAGTGTCATACATACAACATTCATTTTCCTTCACTCACTCCATACAAAAATTATAATAATAATAATAATAATAAAGAATAAAATTATTATTACAGTAATATATTCTTCTTTACCCATATTACCCCCCAAAGAATCAATAAAATGATTTCTTGATTTCTCATACCTACCCCCACCCCCCCCAGCGTGCATTTCCTATTATACCCCTCTTCTCTTCTCTTATGAGCTGAATTCCCCATCTTACCCTCTCCACTCTATGCATTGTGAAGTAGGCCTTGATTTCTCCGTACCAGCCTTCAAAGGGCAGGGTGTCTGTATGGGCAGGACCATGCAATTATACTGTAAACACAGTGAGGAGCTCAGCGGAATCTCCACCGTTGGATTTATCTCTATCCCCGTCAGATAGTTGTGCTGTAAATATAGTATCTGTATGTTGGCCGCTAATAGCCGGTCCACGAAGCTACCCGGCACCTGCCCCGTGAACCGGTTGTTATTTAGATACAAACTCTGAACCGTCGAGAACATTGGTGATATTTCACCTGACAGCCGGTTGAAGCTCAGATCCACTGTGGGGATTGTCACCTGATCAACCGGTTGGACCGGACCCGTGAACTGGTTTCTCTGCAGTTGGAGGTTGCTGATTGGGAAACTGAACAGATTTCCCGGGATGCAACCGGTGAATTGGTTCATACTGAGGTCTATGTAGTTTAGCTGACTTAAGCGTGACAAAACCCGGTCCACCGTCCCCGATAGGCGGTTCCATGACAATGAGAGGTACTGGAGCGAGGGAGGAAGTCCAAGTGGAGGTAGCGAACCGGAGAGGTCGTTGTGTTTCAAGTCCAACCGGGTTAGAGTTTGAGAAACAAACGGCGGAACCGAACCGGTGAGCCTGTTGTGGCAGAGAATGACGTTAGACAACGCCGGTAACGTCCCAATGGAAAATGGGATGCTTCCCGTCAGTTGGTTGAAGCTAAGATCAAGAGTTTGCAGACCCCGGAGCTGTCCCAGACCCGCAGGAATCTCGCCGGTGATAAAATTGCGGCTGATAGCTAAAAACCTCAGGTACTTCAACTGGGAAAGGGTGTGGGGCAGAGTCCCGTAAATCCGACCCGGAACAATGGTCAACTCAGCCAGAGCAGAGAGCTTACCGATCGCGGGGTCGATTCGGCCCGTCAAGCCAGGCGAGCCGGCACGAGGATCACCGAGATTCAGAGCGATCACTCTATCTCCATCACAATAAACGCCGGCGAAATTACAGGGGTCCGAAGTGAAATCCCAGGAAGCAAAATAACTGGACCCGGGCAAATCGTTCAAGCCCTTCCTAATCGATTGCAACGCCAAGAAATCAATGGGGTTCAGCATTGCATGCGCGAGAAGACCACACTGCAAAAACAAAACCCAATGGGCAACAGCGTTCATTCTCCTGAAAAAACCCTTCATTTTCCTCAAATATTATTGAATGAAGAAATTGCAGAAGCAAGAGAGGTTTTATAAAGGGGTTTTGAGAAGCTTTCTCGTGAAGGTGAAGATGACGGCTTTCTGAAATACGTGAAAGCTTTAATGGAGACAGCGGTCACCGAGAGCAGAAGTGGCTTCACAGGAAAGCAAAGAGGAGGAGAGAGAGAGAGAGAGAGAGAGAGAGAAGAAAAACTCGATCGAGATTCAAGAAAATGATGGGGGGTCTTTTTCTCGATCGGTTTCTCCGGGTACTTCAGCTTGTGGGAGAAGATGGGAGAATGGGAAATGGCGAACTTGCTGCAGGTTCTTGTTGTTTCTCTACTTACTGCGTGTGGTGTGTGTGTAGTAGTGGGAAGAGTGGCGTGCGGGGCAATTACAATTACAAGACACAGGTCTTCATTTTGCTGTTGGAGTTTTCTTGAATTTCTGGGATATTGTGACTGATTTTTGGTTAAATTATATGGGGGGTTTGCATTTGTTTATTAATGGAGGTTCGGAGGGACAAACGGTTGTCCGAGCCGACGTGGAGGCCGAGGCTCGGAGAGACAGGTGGTCATCCGGGTCGGGTTTTGCGGGTGGGCCTGGAGGCACGTGACCATTTGGGGTGAGGACTACTCTTTTATCTTTACAACATTTCATTTCTTTTTTATTGTTTGACTAAAGAATGGAGGGGGAGGGGGAGGGGGAGGGGGAGGGTGGTGGTGGAGAGTGACCTGTGGAGGCATGTAATAAATGTGACCTGTAACAGAAGGACGCCACGTCAGATTGGGGCACAGCTGGAGATGGACTGATCAAACTACTTTTGGACATTCACAGACTTCTCATTCTACCTTGGTACAGACTACAACCAACCAACCAACCAACCCTAAGAGCTTGGAGTTGGACTTTGAGTAGAAACCAAGTATGATGGATGAAAGAATTATAGGCCTTGCTACCTAACCTTCAATCATTTCTACTCTTGTTTTTTTCATTTTGGAACCCAGATTTCTTGGTTAAGATCCTCTTTGAATTTGATTATGTTTCATGTTGTTTAATTCCTTTACCATCTATACATCATTGGAGTCTGCCACAATCATTTTTAAGTTAGAGATACATTTAATTTCATAATATATTTCATGTGTTGAATTCATGAACACTATAATTTAGGATCAATTATATTCACACTCTCTTAAATTAAGTCAAACTACACAAATAGACTAAATTATACAAACATCCACTATATTTCACAAATGCATGAACTTTATCACGGGATATGGGTCTTGAATTTTACTGAATTTGGCCATTCTGTCCAATTCAAATTCGAGGGATTTATGGTAAATAATTACTTATTTTGACTTACACGGATCCCTGTTAATATGAATAGGTTGTGAGAGTTTTAGAGATCGTTTGTGGAAGATTGAGATATCCCTGAAATCCTTGAAATGTCTATTTCTTAGGAATAATACTTATCTTATTGTTGGACATGCTGTTTGAGATTTATGACAGTCAAGAAAGAACCTGTCAATCAGCAACAATATAGTCGAAAACAAAAACATACAGTTACTTGTATTTTTTACCAGTCGGAACTAGTTAGCAATTAGGATCCTGGTGGTCCCCTTTTAAGGTGAGGTGGCATTGGGTATATCAAATAAGGTTGATGTATTGGATAAGATGGATCGACATTGAGCTAGTTAATATCAGACCTAGATTAAGTGTTGCCTCATCAATAGAACGATGAAAATTGGGCTTATCGGGGTGGTGGCCCTCCAGTCTTCTTATATTGGATGGGCCAGCAAGGTTTGGGCCTGTGAAGTTGTTCCCTTGCACTGGAATGTGCTTTTGCCCTCTGGGCTTTGAAGCCATTAACATCAATTATAGTAACTAATTATTCATTTATTAATAGGTAGAAAAGAGGGTTAGTTTGATAATTTTAGTAGCAATTATTATAATTAGGGGGTAGTTGAGTAATCATTGAAATCAACTAAATGTCTTGACTAATTAATATTGATTATTATGATTAGTAATGGATGATTTAACTACTCTTAATTTTAGCTCTTGTCATTAATTGTACTTGGACCACACACCATAATTTCCCCCCATTTCCCCCCCCCCCCTTTTTTTTTTTACAAAACTTTACTTTGTTTTATTGTTATTATTATTATTTTACCACTTTCTACTTGTTTTATTGTCTAATTATTGAAAAAATGATCTTAGTTTATAATAATGTAAATTTGCAATATATTAGTGGATAAAGAATAGGGATAATTATAATTCCATCCCACGATGTTTTGTGTTATTATATATAAACTCCCTATGATATGAAAAATTACATCCATTGCACCTGAAATCTATTTTCTTCTAACAAATAGATCCCCTAATTAGTGAAAATTTACTGAATTTGCTTAAATTAACAAAAAAAAATTGAATAAAAATTGGTATTTGTCCTCGATTAACTTATTACAGGTGAAATAATTTTTTTTCCAACTAACTTGCCCTTAAAATGGTGAAGATATACATCTTCACATGCATCAGGGTGTGAAGACGTATGAGTATAAATTTGACCATAAAAGATCCATTTAACTTGCAATAAATCCATAATAAGTCAGTCAGGAGTAAATATAGATTTTCATCAAATTTTCTGTTAATACCTAACTAATTAAGGGACTTATTTGTTACACGAAAGCACACCTCAGGAATGCTAAATGTAATTTTCCAAACCACATGGGATATACGTATAATTACACCAAACCTCAGGAAAGGAAAGTGTAATTATCGCTAAAGAATACTTATGGTAATTTATTTGAGAATTAAGAAAGTAACTATAATAGATGAAAGCAGATCAGGAAAAAAAATTATCGAGTAATTTTGAATTAATAGTATCAGTAGCCTTCGTATTTATATGTTAACTCAACCAATAAAATAGGTTGGGGAGACGAAGCTATGGTGGTTATGGAAGTCGAAGCTATATAAATTTTTATATAAAAAAAAAAGAAAAGGAAATTACTAATATAAATATTGTCTCTAAAAAGTGACATTAGGAAATTATTGGGATTATATTTTCACTATTTAATCACTCTTGGGAACAAATTCTTAATTTTCATTATTCTATTAATTTGAGAAGAAAATGACATAATTATTAACTCATAGAGATGGTACAATATATTATTATTATCGTTATCATTATTAGACCTCATATAGAAAAGAGTAAAATGACTTAAATGACCCCCACCTTTTGCCGAGGACAAAACAAAATAAACCATTGATTAATAATGCATTTGCACCGTTGCACGTTGCAACTACGCTCATCATCTCCTCTCAATTTTTCCTTTATAAAAAGGAATAATTATCCTGTTCTCTTCTCTTCTTAGGTTTGATGGATATTTGTGGTTTGAAAAGTTATATCTATTATATTTGAGGTTTGTTTTCGTCTAACAAATAAGTATACTCTTTAGTCAAAATCTACCGAATTTGCTGATGTTAATGAAAAAAATGAGAAAAATCTATATTTACCCACAATTTACTTATCACTGATTTGTTGGGATTTAAATAAATCTTTTTATTACTAATTATCCTCATACGTCTCCACACGTTAATGTATGTGAGGAGGTATATACCTTCATCGTCATAAAGGCAAAAAAGTATTCGATCTGTAATAAATCAATAATAAGTCAATCGAGGATAAATATCAATTTTTATCATTTTTTTTATTAATATTAGCAAATTTAGTAAATTTTGGCTATCGAAAGAATTTATTTATTAGACGAAAGCAAAGTTCAGGAGTACTAGATATAATTTCCAAACTACATGAGTTTTACGTGTAATTACACCAAATTCCAAGAAAGTGGAGTGTAAATATCTTTTAAAAAAAAATTGTGTAATTGTGCAAGTTGACCAGTTTGCCCTCCACAATGGAGAAGATGAATATGGTTCTAATTTGGGACTTTGTTCCCATTTCTCAATTTTTGCCAGTATGAAAGTAATTTTATGGTTTTATATTCTTTATATTTGATATTTGAGTCCTTTATTTTTCGATAATAGCAAAATAGATCATGTAAATTTATTTTTGCGATTTGATCCATTAAATTGATCAATACAAAAGCCCCAAATCAATTTTTATTCCAGCAATATTTGCATTCTCTGGCTACTAAAGGATCAAAATTGTGAAAAATTTAAAAGTCACGGGACGGGTTTACTATTTTAGAAAAATAAAGATTAAAACACCAAAATACAAAAAATACATGAGATATCTACATTTAATCTTGCTAACTGCTACAGTTACTGCCAGTGATGAGTGCAATAACAGGACTTCAAGGATCAATTTTACGAACTAAGATCATATAGCTAGAAAAAAAAAACAATAATTGACTTAAGACAACCTCATCAGGATTTTGCAGTTATGTCCATTTCTTGATTGATTGTTGTAAGAAATAGGGTTGCAAGAAAAGTATCCAAGAACAGGCAAGTATTTTCAATTGATTAGGCATCACATCAGTAGCTTTTCATGACTGAAAAAATGTAAATATAAGTATTTTTTTTTTCAATTGATAGAATTATGAGTATTTCTATACAAATATGTATGTATGTAGGAAGTAAGAAGCTGAAAGAACATTGTCAGAAATTTATGAAATGGTGAAGAACTAAGATTCAACTCCAGAATGATGAATTAATTCTAGAAAGCAGCAAGGTTTAATCTTACATCAAAACAAGAAATCGATGAACGGAAACAGCTACAATCGTCGGGGTAGAGAAGATGATGTAAGGAAACGAGCAAGAATCGAATGTGTAATTTTTCAGACAACATTCGATCTAAATCTAGTAGTCAGAGAAGCAGGGTTCAATGATAACAACGGGAACTTCCTTTCATTCTAGCACGGGAACTGTCCCACCGGCTGCCAGGATTTGTTGCTCCAGCTACATTTGAACCGGACGACATTATAAAGCAAGTTAACATATAGATCATCCAGACAAGGAGAATTACAACAAGTGACAACATATGGCATCTGCTACTCCATTGCTCGTTAAGTACACAAACGAACAACGGATATTTGAGTTTAGACAAGACCACATGGGAAAACTAGGCCATCTATCCATGGTAAGTTGTATTAATTCAACATAAAACACGAAGATAGACACAACTCACCCTAAACAACGTTTGCAGCTTGTTCTTCAGAAGACTGTTCTCGTGGGATACCTGCTGCAAACATCTCAGACACCTGCATAAAAATGTCTTCAGCTATACAACGTTATAGTAAAATGAAAAGAAAACCATCTTACTATATACAATTCAAAAGTACTGTCATTAACAAACTCCACAATTGCCATTTTTTATACATACAAGGAAAGGAGACTTCTGAACATTGGTAGCATAGCTACGAAGGCTAAAACTTTCACCTCTTGTCTTTCTAAATAGTGTCATAATTTTAACAAGAAGACGCTGAAACGACAGACATTACTACAATAACTGATGACGATGCGTCACAATGAATCACGAGAGTTTGGCAGCAATGACAAGTCTGGGACGCAAAAAATTCTTGTAACGGCCACGTCCTGATAATACTGATCACTTTCATTTTCTAAATGCATAAATCATTGTCTTTATCCCGTTTCGTACAATGTTTGCAATTAATTTCTAATACAGAACCTTCTCAGCAATGTAAGCAGCCAATGCTCCGTGCAAACGGACAATCTCGTCAAAGAGAATGCTAAACACAGCAAAATAGAAACTCACCCCTCATGGTTCTCCGATTCACAGAAGCTTCTGAAGACAACGCACACGTCCTTGACTCGTTTTGCACCTATGCTGGTATTTTGAGAAGAATAAATAAATCGAATTCCACGTGAAAGAATAATCGAGTAAAGATCAGCTCCACCAAAATGATTTATCAATTCAAGAACCACAGCCAGATCTGAATCTACCATCTCTTAGCGAAAAATTGAAATCAGATGAGCAAACTAAACCAACAGACCTCAAACTAAGGAAATTCAATTGATGAAACAGTAGAATGTATAAAATACTGACAGGAAAAAGGGACTAAAGATATCACAACTGAATACTGAACAGAAACAGCAAAGTTTTATTACCTGGAACTGCTACCTTTCAACTGATGAACATTGGCATCAACCTGCTTATAATCTACAACCTGCTGTTCACTACACGAATTCAATTGAAATTGAACATTGGTCAAATTTAAGACATAAACCTGAAATGGCGCAAGAAAAGATCAAGACAGGAGCTCACAGAGCAACAGCCAAGTTCTTGACAAGCTTCTCAGAATCGTCAAAGAAAAGTGAAACAACTTCAACTACAAAATCCGGGTTGCTATCATCTTGCAGTTTCTGTAACTGTGCAAACTGATCATCCACAAAACCCTTTGTTCCACCAACCAGGAATGCAAGAAAGGGGGAAAATAAAGTCAGATCAATCAAAATAAAAAGAGTCCATCTGCAAATTTCTTGCAAAAATTCAGTCTTTCTTTTCTTTTTTTTTTTTCAAGTAAATCAGATTTGAAATAGAGTTCATTAGCAAATCTCTTTTCTTGAAAAACAGAGAGCACCCCAAACAAGAAGGAAACAAGAAAAAAGACATACCTCGCGATAAAGAGAAGTTGAGAAGTCAATGAATTGCCTCTGCAACTGTTTGACAACATCCGCTGTCTCTCTCTCTCTCTCCCTCTCTCTCTCTTCCGTACCCACAACGCAATCAAACTCTTTCTTGCAGATCTCTTTACAAGTACAAAAACTTTTTTTTTCTTTTAACTTATAGGAGGCGGATGTGATTAAAACGCAAGAATTGACTTGCCAAGCTGAGAGGCCGGTAATTAATGTGTTTGATGAAGGTGATTAATGATTCTTTTCAAGACATATATAATAATATTTTGAAATATCTATGTATATATATACTGGTTTTGGGCTCTGTTACTTTGGTAATATATGTATTCTTTCAAAGCCCAGTCGCTATATATATCCATATTGGCATTGGTCAATCCTCATTTGAATTCTTTCTTTTTCCTTCTTTGAAATTATTATTTTAAAGAACAATTTTTTCATAGCATGCCTAAGCAGTTACGTGTTTTTTTTAGTTTGAGGGTTGAAGGGGTAATCAAGAACACCCTCTTCATTCCTTTCCTAAAAAATCCTAAAAGAATATCAAGATTTACTAATTCTTGATTTAACAAACAAATACTACTCCTTTTTTTCTTATATAAACTAATTTTAAAGAATATTTTTTTATCTATAAATTTTATCAAAATTATATTATCTTAATATTATAGAAATAAAAAATATTGCATATTACTTGATGATCATTAATATTATACCTTATATTATGTACTATGTATAATAATAAGTATTTTTGTAGATATAAACTGTAATACATAATATAATAAAAAAATACGGAGTGATGACAACTGACAAGATTAAGGTTAGGCAGAGCATTTGTTTCCCGCACAAAACGCGCAGCCATGAAATGACATTACGGTCACATAAAACTCAGCCTGTCATGTCTCCATGTTTCCTCCTTTGTCTTTTCTTCATTCCAAGAGGGAGGGGCAGTGTGGTCGAAACTCTGTGGCCGGCGGAGGAAGAAGAGTAGGCGGAGGAGGCACATGAGGCGGCAGCAATGGCATACCAAACCATGCCGACTGATATTGGCAAGCTCAACAGAACCATTCTCTGCTATGCCGAATCCATTTACAGGTTTAATGGGCTCTGGGAAGGACCCGACCCATTAACCCCCCTCATCTCTCTCTTCCTCATCCAGCTCACTGTCTCCATGACCGTCGTCCACCTTCTTGTTTATGCGCTACAATTCTTCAACCAGCCACCTTTCGTTGCGGAAGTTCTTGTGAGTATGATGATGTTAGGATGGAATTAGAAATGCTTAATGCGTTTCAAATTTTATGTGAAATGTGTCTTTTTGAATTTTGTTATTCTGGGAATCGAATTGTGGGATCCGAATCACGAAGGTCAATGTTTTGATGCCTTTTATGGTTGGTTTCAAGAAATCGTTTGAAATAGGATCCCAATGTGTTTAAGGGTCTTGAGAATCTCTTTGTGGGACTATATATTTAATATTTTGATTGGGGCATGAATATATAGCTTGAATCTTAAATAGGTCGAATGTTCTGTGCTGTTCTGTTTTGTTTTGCTATCTATCTTACGGGCAGAGTTAACAAACAACGAGCATTAGTTGTCTGAAATGTGTGGTCTGTTGTATCTTTTATCATTATGCAGCGTTTTGAGGATTTTCTGCTGATATTATGTCAAGAAAATTGGCGATCTCTCTGTAAAGAGTCTTGGGGTTTTAGTTGAGCATGTAGTTGATTTGGTAAAAACGATGTCGATGCAGGGAGGAATACTCCTGGGACCTTCTGCGCTGGGTAGAATAAAAGCATATAGAAGGATGATGTTCCCAAATTACTCTTTCAAAGTGTTGGAGCCAATGGCACATTTGTCCATAGCATATTACGCATTTCTAGTGGGATTGAAGATGGACGTAAGAGCAGTTATGCGGACTGGACAAAAGACTATGAAAGTTGCCATTGCAGGAACAATCATCCCTTTCTTTTTCGGCTCAGGAGTATACTTCATTTTCGTAAATGACAAATCTGAAACGTTTGGTTTCATTTTCTGGGGCGCTGCCCTTACTGTCACTGGTTTCTCTGTGCTAATGAAAATTCTAGACAGGCAGCAAATCCTCCACACTGAGATTGGAAAGACAGCAGTAGCCTCAGCCCTCGTCAATGATTTGTGCTCGTGGGGTTTCTTGGCACTTGGATTTGCAGTAACAAGCTCTCCAACAAACAGTCCCTGGTCACTTATCAGTACTATTGCGTTTGTGCTGGTTTGTGTCTACCATGTCCGACCCGCCCTCAATTGGATCATCCAGAAAACAGAGGTGCAAGGATACAGCGAGTTCTACATATGCTCGATCCTTACTGGGGTGGCCCTGTCTGGGGTCATCACCGATGTATGTGGAACTCATCCAATGATTGGGGCCTTTATTTTTGGGCTTGTGATACCTAATGAAGTGCTTGAAGCTACGATCACGGACAAGCTGGAGGACTTTGTGATGGGAATTTTGATGCCTGTCTACTTTGTTGTGTGTGGGGTGAGAACCAACATTGATGTCATATCGTACAACACCTCTTGGTGGCTAGCGGGGGTTGTTATAGTTTTAGCCTGCAGCGTGAAGGTATTCAGCACTCTTATCATCGCCCCTTTTGCTGAACTACCAATCAGTGATGCATTCGCAGTCGGATTGTTGAGCAATGCCAAGAGCATCATGGTGTTGATCATTCTTGAAGCTGGCCAGATACAAGGGGTAACAAAAAACTATTAAGTGTCATTCTGAAATCTTCGATAAAAACCAGATTAGAGGTTTTCTTAGTTAGAGCTAATGATAATGAGCAATCATTTAATTTCTTCACAGGTCTTTTTTTTTGACATCAATTTCTTCACAGGTCTTGAGCACACAGACTTACTCATTGATGGTGGTGGCAGTCCTGGTAATGACAATGGTCGTCACGCCCGCAGCAATCTGGTTCCGTCCCGAGCAGAATACAGAACCGTACAAGCGCCGGACGGTGCAGAAAGCTAAATCAGATGACGAGTTTCGGGTCCTTGCATGCATCTACAATACACGGAATGTCCCCACCATCATCAACCTCCTCAGGACTTCCAATGCCAGCCCAAGATCCCCAATAAATGTATTCGCCCTCCAGCTAGTTGAGCTCGTGGGGCGTGCCACCAGCATGATGGTGGTCCACGAGCCTCGCTCCGCAGGCCCAAGGAACCCCAGCCACATAGAGGCTCAAACAGACCAGATTATTGCCGCTTTTGACAACTATGAGCTTCGATCAGAAGGCGTCCAGACACAGGCAGTCACTGCCAGGTGCACCTACACCGCCATGGCCAATGAAATCTGCATCTTTGCCAGGGAGAAGCGGTCAGCGTTCATAATCATCCCATTCCACAAGCTGCGAACTCTAGATGGGGAAATGATAGACATTAATCCCTCCCTCCAGTGTGTTAATGAAGGCGTACTCGAAGATGCATCTTGTTCTGTGGGAATACTGATTGACAGAGGGTTTGCCGAGTCACATGATCATGCATCAAACATTGTTGTCTTGTACTTCGGAGGCCCCGACGACCGGGAGGCATTGGCTTATGCATGGAGGATGGCTGAAAATCCAGATGTCAGACTAACAGTGCTAAGGTTCATTCCAAGCACAGATGCATTGGAACTGAACCCTGTGGAACAGGAACCGACTGATAAGAACCATTTGAGTGTTGAAATCGACAAGGACAGCGAAATACTGCTGGATGATGATTACCTGGGCAAGTTCAAGATTACAACCATGAATAATAAATCAATAAGCTACTGTGAGTTGGTGCTGAATGACGAGGAAGAAACAATTAAAGCCATAAAATCAATGGATGAACAGAAGTATGATCTTTACCTAGTAGGGAGAGGAAGAGGCATGACTTCGCCGCTGACATCAGGACTAGCCGACTGGTGCGACTGCCCGGAGCTGGGCCCAATTGGTGATCTTTTGGTGACATCAGAATTTGAGTCTTTATTTTCGGTGCTCGTAGTGCAGCAATACGATAACATAAATAAGATGAAGGAAGGATCGATAAGGTCTGCAAGCTCAGTGAACTACGGCGAGGAGTTCGCAACGAGACCGTCTGTGTCTGAGAGTGAGGGCTTTGAATCTTTTAGTAGTTTCAAGAAGTGGGATCCTGACAATTGATTAATGCTTATGACAGAACATCAGGCTCAATCTCCTCAAGCTTGCCTAGAGTATTCACTCATGTATTGCCAAGCACATCAACACATAAAATTATAAATCAGGCTTCAGGATTCAAAGCAACACCCTAATCAGCTCAGCTGCTTGAGAATTCTTGCAAAATCTTAATGTGATCACAAGTTAATATTACAGTGAATCACTTCAGTCCCCAAAAAAACCACCAAGCGTATGATTCATCAGACAGATAAATCAGCGCACTGTGGGGTATAATAGGCTATTGCAGGGAGTTTGACAGTAAAATTTGTTGCTGTTGAAGATGTACAATAACCAGATTTTTTGCACTGTTCTTTTACAGTTCCCTCAGGATATCCTGTTCTTCAAATCAGAAAATCTTTATTGTACATTTTTGAGGAATTTTTCATATATAAATTGTGTACTAAAAGTCACAAAATACTACAAACGAATATGTAATTTTGGCTCTGTATACTTCACTCCAAGCACGGGGATTGCAGTGCTCGTGTCCATAAACTTACAGAATAACTTGCTGCTACTTTGAGCCTCAATAAATGGATTTGAAGGAAAAGGATTGAATAAACAAATCACCTTTCTACAACTTTCAATTTTTAGAAAGAAAATATCATACAAATTCGAAGTAACTTGTTATCATTGTTCTGTAAATGACAAGCATTCCAAGTAAAGTTCACTTCCATAATTTGTTATATACATCACTATATACATTATATATACATAACATGGGGAGGAAGCATAAGTTATATCCTGTATATAGCGTTATTCTCACATCCCTGACAATCGGGCCAACCGTAGTTACTCTGTTCAACCATTGGATTCAACTGGCGAATTTCTGTGTATATTGACCATAACTTTGTCAACAAGAAGCAACTAACCTGCACCAAGAGAAAAATTGACTTCAATTCCCCCAACAAGGTACCATTAACCAAGAGACAATGAAGAGAAAGGGAACCATATGAACTTTTCATACCTTCTTATTAGAGATCAAATACTCCACCGATCAATCATTCTTCTTTGGGCTTCTCCTGATGAGTATTACCGGCTGTGTCCGCCTTGTCAGTTACAACTTCAGTTGACCTGCAGTTATCACAGACCTCTGTCCTATTGTAGTAGCCTTCCTTGAATAACAACCCAATATCTACTGTTTTCTCTGTTCCTGGATGCATCAAGAATGTCAAAATTCAATGATGGAATCTAATTGCCTCCTGATCATGACCTACTAGAAATAGTAATACAAACATGCTTGCTGGTAAAGGGCATTATGAATCTGAATATGGTAAATTAAGGGATCTTTGCTAACGGTACTCCCTCTTTCCCATGTTTAACATGGATTGCAGGAACGCCTAGCAAATTGTCGTATATCTAGCATTGTTGATTTGATCCAAATCAAGCAAATTCTCAATCTGTATGGATGATCAGATGGAGATGTGAAGAAAGTGGAGTTCCCTCCTATACTATCTAATAGTCCATACACATACCAAAAGATTGTCAAGGGAACTTCTTACTGTTATCTAGGCATCATAAGAGCAATACATACAAACACTCAGTAAAAGAGAGAAAAAAATGTGTCTTTCCGAGAGGGGCCACATGTCTATAGGATTATCCTTCAGTAAAGGCCAATGTCCCGCATTTTGCAGAGGTAATAGAAACGGAAAGCACTGATGAATGTGAATCTCACCTCCGTCTGAGCTTTCAGTAGAACTAAATGATGGTGGCTTTGAATGACAGATGATACTGGCTTCATTCTTCTCATCTCTAGCTTGACAACTATCAGAGGGATATCTTCCCTCAGAAGGTATATATCTGCATAGAACAGCCCACTTAAGAAAGCCAAGGGGACCCTTAAACCGCTAAGCTAACCCTTATTTTTGGAAAATGTTAAGACAGAATTTGGAAGAGACAAAATGCGAAAATAAGACCATGTATCAAGCTTTTATAGAATATGCAAAACGGTGCCTTGAATTTAAGGTTGCATCAGAAGAAAGTTAAGAATTATCATTTCACTAAAAGGTTTTACCGAAAGAAGACCATTGCATAAGACAGACAAAAACGACGTGAACTAGGATAAGTAAGACCAGGTATAACATATTCACCCGTCAATCCAGCCAGATCTCGCTCTAGGGTAAAGGTCGAAAATTGGCAATAAATCCTTGTTTCTTATTTCGACTTCATGCGAACAAACTATCTCAATTTCAAACTCCCCACCGGAATAACATTCTGCTATTGGATGTTCCATGCCATGGAAATGTACCTAGATGAACAGTGCATATCAGTTGGAGAGTAAAGACACCACAAAACATGATGATATCAGTATCGATGTAGAAAGTACCATAGACATTTGCCATAGGGGCAATCTGTAGGAGTTTGTTTGCACTTCTGCATTGGATAGATACCAGTGTGACCTCTCTGGGGACTTCATTGAATCACTCTCAATCAGTTTCTTGTCCATATTATTCACATTGTCCTGGCTGGTCGCAGCAATACATTCCTCCCTCTCCAGATTATCTGATCTTCTGCACACATCCCACCATTTATTGGGTTTCACTTTCACCCTTAACTCCTCATTTTGTGAGCTTACTTGTGGAACCAACCAAGGCTCAGTTCTATTCTCACTCAGTTCAGGCAACACTGATGAGTGAATTTCATACTGAACCACAAAGCCTGATGGTGTATAAACTAAGATACTTTCTAGTGGGATAGCCCTCATATTAACATTTGGAGAACTGGTAGTGTTAGAATTATGAAAAATAGCAGCAACAGCTCCAGATGGCACCCATATCTTCCCCGCCATTGAAGCAGCCGCGTTGCTCATGGAACCAACCAAGCCGGAGTCACTGCACTTTATCCGGCTGACTATGGAGAGGGTACAAGGGGGTGGCGGCGAAGAATTTTGCTCATTTATGGTAAAAGATGAAGAAGACCACCACGGTGGAGCTGAAGCTAAAAACAGAGAGGTGCCTCGCTCACAAGTTTGTAAATCTTGGAAGGCATCATCTCCTCCAAAGGGGGACAGAACAAAGATATGGCAAGTTCCTTTTGATGAAACAATAGCAATCCACCTACTATCATGACTAAAGCAGATATCCTGAATAACCTGATAAGCAGAATGTAAAAAATGGGCAACTAAGTTCACAAACCCTGAAAGCTTCAGTGAACAGAAGATGGTATTACAGACTAACGGTACTGGCGAATACTTACAGCAGGGGTTATACCACGATAAATCTTGTAAACATACACATAAGAAGTGTTCCAGTCGCTACACCCTGCCCCACTACATGTACGAGGAGGCATGATACGAAAGATATTTATGTTATTTCCATGTACTGAGGCTGTAACCAGAAGGGTTCCACTTGGATCAAAACACAAAGCAGCGATTGCACTTGTATGAGCCCTAAATTGTGATATGACCTCAGAGGAAACGATGTCCTTCACACAAACCTGCAATTGAGACGAACAATAAGAAGATAAGATAGTCATTACCTTCATGAAGTTCAGAATTTAATAATCATAGCACATGGAGACTCTCCAAAATTTGCACCTTTTCACTGATTCAGTAAGTACCAAAAATGAATGACATAGTATTATTAGGCATATTATGCTCTTACTAATCCTGCATTCTCTGGTTCAGATTCTGCCAGCTTCCCAGTTTTAAAGCCAGGAGAACCAGGATCATCTGGAAGCAACTCTGGATAGTACTTAGATAATTTCTTATATCCCATGTCTCCCAGGGTAAGTATGCTAGAAGCTAACTGTTTGCTGGATGCCACCGCATAACGAGCCATAGGAGAGCCATTGCCTGAAGATGTTGATGGACTAACACTTAAAGCAAGGTTCTTTGGAGTCACCCGACCTGTACTTAAAAGAAATGGTCGATTAGGAGGATAAGCCAACCACCTTGGGCCCACAGCCATTGGACCATACCCCCTGTTGACTCCAACTGCTCCTTGCTTCCCAACTAAGGGAACAGGATATGTGAGAACTGTGAATTTCTGCTCAAGAGTAAGTGTGTCGAAGCAATATACCTGCTCAACAAATGTAAAACAATCTTCCATTATAACTTTACTTTCACGAAATCGGACATATCAGTTACACATAACACCAGAAGTGCATCAATGCCAAAGAAAATACATGAAACAATCACCCCTTTGTCTTACTTTTGCGGTTCTCATTCTAAAATATATACAACTACCACATATGAGAAACAGTCACTGAAATCTAAGTTATTTTCCATTAGACATGAGAAAAAACATTTTCCCTGTGCATGCAGGCTGCCTGAGAGTATAATTCCCAAACTAACATGCACTCCACATCAACTCACCAGCAAAGAATGCAAAACACAAGGAAGACAAGACCAGAAGAAAAGGTATGACTACAGCCAAGATGCAAGACAAGGAAAAACCAAGGCTAATAATAAAAAGCCAACCATTTACCATCCTTATAGAGTTGAGCCAGTAATTTTGTAGTGCATTTATTGAAGGAAATGCCTATATGATTATAGATTACCCTCTCTTTCGTTATTTTGACCATTTATTTCTTCTTTTTCATGTCAATGAACCTCATATTAACAGATACTTACTTGCTCTTCAAGACCAATAGCTACTACTCGAGGGCTGCATCTAACCATCAAGACCGGAGACCTGAAGTCCATAACCTTTACATAGTCATTTGATTTCATTGAGTAAAATCGAACAGCAGTGGGCGGGTCAAAGGAGCTCCCGGATGATGACTCTGCTGAGGCATGTCTAATAGGTACTTGGCCAGTATTCTGAGGAATGTGGATTTTTGCATCCTCCTTTCCCCCAACAACAACCAGTATATTATGTGATGATTTGTCTTTTTCAGCACCATCACAGTTTGAAGGAGCCGTAAGCATCTGTAAGAAGGTAACTGGTCCATTACGCCGGGAAACCAATTCACTAAAACCAAATGCATCCTCAACATCAAAGACCTGAAAACCCTTCAGATAACCAAGTAATAGGACACGTCTGAAGGCAGTTGGACTAGTCTCTAATTTGTCAAAGCCAGCCCATAATACCTGCAGAACAAATAGGATCAGCTCTACATGAAGCAGAGAATCAGCCCATACAACTTCCGATGAGCATTAAATTCAAAACGTACGAAATGAAGCTACAACAAAATGAGAAGAAGCACTTGCACACTTGGAAGAAGGGGCAATTGTAAGCAAATGGTGCATATATCAAATGGAAACCAGACACATACTTCCCCGAATTATCCTAAGAAAACTAAGAGTTGGATAAATTTCAACGTATTTGCTGCTCCAATTCGTTCTAAAACATAAAACATTTTAGACATCAGTGGACATATCCAGTATAACAAATCAACTACAAGCACTAAGGTGAAGAACATTTTTTAAAATAAAAAAAAAAAAACAATTAGCAGAGAAAATTTAATGCAATTCTTCCAAATTAGACAAACAATGAAGTTAGAAATGGCTACATGTCTTTGGCGTTGATTGTGTAAATGAGATGAAGTTTTGACGCAACACCTCCAAGATATATAATTAAATAATTTAATGTTCTCTACAATAAACCGCACAATTCAGTCATAAACTACAGATAACTAAACACATTACCAGAAACCAAAGAAATCACTAAAGACGAACCATAAGAAAGTAAACTGTAAAGAAAAAGAAAGAAGCCAACTTTAGATGATACACTTCAAAGAGCAGTTAAAACAGTGACCTGCTCTTTGCCATCGTCACCTATAGAAGAAATGGAGGAGGCGACGGACGCGCCTGCGGAGCGCACGACAGTGCTAGCATTCGTCGACACGGTTTTGATACAAGAAGAAATTATTCTCAAAGAATTAGGCAGCAGTTTGCTGTTTCTCCCCTTGCCTTTCCTCATCTTTGTTATTTTCTCTAACTCAACCTTTCAACCACCACCGTCCCACCGGCGATTTCTGATTCTTCTCCACCACCGTCGTGCCCCGCCGCCCTGGCTGACGTCGATCATACCACCAGCCCCCCGCCGGAAGAATGCTTACAATCTCAAGATTCTGCGATTTCTTATACTAAGATTCGTAAATTTTGCGAGTTTTGACTTGAAGCGGTTGCCTTTCTTTAAGATTCTTGATTCACTTTCCCTATTTATACCCGCACGCCATCTCCTCCGCTTCTTCTGTTGTTTGCGCTCTAAGCAAATCTATCCCATGATTCCTTTTTTCCCCTTAAAAGAAAAAGGAAAATGGACATTTTTTCCTTACACTAGTCCTCGTGTCACGCTGTCTCTCTGTACGTATATATAACAAATAATTTTTATATTATAAAATATATTATAAATATAAAATATATAAGTTAATACATTATATTTTTTTATAAAAAACTATTAAAAATATTATGAATACTGCTTAAAATTTAATATAGTGGTGTCACAAATTGCTATCCATAAATGAAAGACGTCTTTCTCTTTTATGTTAGTATAGATATATAATTTTTTAAGAACATAAAATAATTTAAAATAAACTTTTCGAAACATATTATAAGATCGGTAAAATTGATTAATAGTTTTTTTCTTTTCGAAAGAACTCGTAAAATCTCAAAACCCGCAAATTATAAATTTATAAACTCTTTAAAAATGAAAAGTAAGCTTAATTCCTCGTTTTCTTTATAAGATCTTTTAAATTCTTTAATTGAAAAATCTATTAAACAACTACGCTTTTTGTGTCGTTTTTGGTTATTATTACAAATAAAAAATCTATTATGCTGAATACTCTAATATTATATTAACTCTAGTGCTTTATTTATCCAAAATTTTCAAGAACTTATTTTGAAAATAAAATTTGATATTTTTAAAATTTTAAAATATTTTATAAAATATAAAAGTTTACAAGATATTTTGAATAAATTTAACCAAACACCCTCTAAATCTTTAAGATTTGAAAGTACCTAAAACCTTATAGTATGAAAGATGATGCAGAAATGCTCTATTTATCCTCAAGAGAATTTATGAATGGGTGAGAATTTCACCAATTTTAAAGAATATTTTTTTAAGAAAAAAACAAAGATTGAATGTATTTTTTAATTTAATAATGAAATTTTCATATTTGAATGCAATGAATCAAATTTACTGAATTTGATAATAGCTTATTATTTATTTATTTTCTTTAGGGTTGCTCTTTAATTTAACATTATTATGTAATAATCAATTCTTGATATTTAGATGCAAATTATTCAATTTGATTATAACTTATTATTTATTTATTTTCTTTAGGGTGGCTCTTTAATTTAACATTATTATGTACTAATCAAATCTTGATATTTGAATGCAATGAATAATATAATTTATTGTATCTATCAAGAAAATTAAAAATAAAAAATGGGATGGAGAAAGCCTAGCACTTGAGCTGTTTGTATATATGTACATATCCCTTTGTGAATATTGAAAATGGATTACAACAGTGTCAACTTTTTAGGTTGGTATACTCTGTGATACAAGTTATTTGAATAATAGAATAAAAAAAATTATATTAATTATAGGGTAAAATATACTTTGTCCTATTGAATTATTCGATATGTAATAATTATTTTTTTAAATTAATAATGTAACACTTATCTTTTATAATTAAATTTTTTTAGATAATTTTGCCCTTATACTATATATATATTTAGTTAAAAAAAACTTCTTTTTTTATGGTTATTTTTCATTTTAAGATTAATTAAAATTTTCTTTATTGAAAAAAATATTTTTTATTTATAAAAAAGTAAAACATAATTAGTGAGCTAAATAATTCGAATTTTATTTTATTTTTACAGACTCAAAGTTAACTAATAAATGAGTACAACAAATGCCAAAACAAATTCATGAAAAGATTCTATTACTTTGGTAATAAAATTAAGTTATTAACTATTTATTCTTTTAGAGAAAAATGAATAGTTACATATCAGTTTTTTTTTTAACATATTTTCTTTAACAAATATGATAAAACATATCTATCCATTTTTTGCTAAAAATATTTATCTTCTGGTTAAGCATATGCATATATATATATATATATATTAATTTATACTCTGCTTTTAATATAAATTCTTTGTTTATTAAAAAAAATAATCAAAAAATAATTTAGTGATAATTTAATGTGCAAAATATTAAAATATATTAAAAATAATATAATTGTTTAAAGCATGAAGAGCGATTTGTCCAATCAAAAGGGTAAGTGTTATATCTATTAATTCAGAAGGGTAAATGTTATATGACAAATAATTCAGGGAGCAAACTGTATTTTACCCTTAATTATATTGAAGAAAAACGGGGTCTTAGTGCATTAGGCTGCTTATCCAATCTATTGATAAAAGATCAACGGGGCCTTAGTGTAAAATAAAGTTATATTTTATATTTTATTTAATATATACACACCTAACGAGTATAAAATATTTTCTTAAATATATAAACTGTGTGGATTTTCGATGCCAACATATATAACATATGATAAATCTTAATACAGCCTTTTAATTCCAGTTGCTTCTGCTGCATTTTGACAGCAATCTTGGTCCTAAAATGAAACACATAGTCTACATGACTGATGTTTTGGTTACACTTGCCGGGCTGACGCTGTGGGCAGATTTAAACCATTCAAGCCTCGGGAGAAACTGTATTCTTCAGCACTAAAAAGCCCTCTATAGTACTTCTTCCAACTTGATAGCTTTTTGTGTTTCTTGATCAAGTCTAGGCTGCCGCAGCTCCCCCTCAGAAGCAGCAGAATCTGCACACACCGTTAATAGAGTTTCAACGTCATGAGCTAGCTTTGCTTGGGTTGTTGTATGATAAACAGAAGTGGTTCTCAAGTCTGTAAAAGAAGATATATAGTTGAATTTGAAGATGTTGTGAGTGGACATGCCTGACTCATTCGTGGACGTTTAAGGGACGATTGCTGCACGCAGAGAGAAGCAGCCAGGATCAAGAGGTTCATTTGTGTGGGGTTGTAGTTTTCAGCAAGCAATGGATCTATGAGCTCTTTGATTTTGTTCTTCTTCATCAGAGGTTTAGCCTAGCATATAAAGTAACCAGCTGGTAACAAGGTTTGTAGCAGTGGTAGGTAATCGAAACGGGAGAGGGAGACGGTCTTACCCACATAACAAGGCTTTGCTGTGAGTAATCTAGTGCCCTACGGCCAGTGACGAGTTCCAACAGCAGCACTCCAAAGGCGAAGACGTCTGTTTTTTCGTCAACTATTCCATGCATTAAGAACTCGGGAGCTAGATAACTGCAGACACAGAATAGGAGTTAGGATCAGTTTTTCTTAGAAGTTAGCGCACGATATATTGTGATAGATTGAAATTGTAGAAATGTCATGTTCCACTAACCCGAAAGTGCCTTCACATCTCGGAACAGTGAGGTGAGTCCAGCGCTCCGGCAGCCATTTCGCGAGGCCAAAATCACATATCTGAATTGAAAATTTAAGCTTTTTGAGCTCCCGTTCACCTAAACACCTTAAACACAGCTTTCTTGATAACAAAAGTACATGAATCAATTTCTTCCATTATCAGAAAAACACAGCTGGCTCCTAAATTCACGTCTTAGATTCCAACAACAAACTCCTGAGCCCCATAATTAAACAAAAGATAAGCCGAATAAGCAAAGTAAAGACACAAAGAAACTTGCATAGAGATTCACATTTGTGCGGTTTCCGAATATACCAGAGGCTCATAGTCCTCCGCCAGCAATATATTTGCAGCCTTAATATCTCTGTGGACGATCCTCCTTTGACAACCCTCATGAAGATACAGCAACCCCTTAGCTGTTCCCAATGCAATCTTGTACCGTATATCCCACTTCAACTTCTCCCTGCAGTCTGTTTGAAGATCCAGTAAGTTAAATTCAGATCGAATAAGTTACACAAGCAAACGCTGAGATAATACACTAACTTTGAAGCACAGAAGCCAAGCTTCCAAGAGGAGATAACTCAAGAACAAGGTGCATTCCTCCTTCAACCCCATAGCCTATCAGTTTAGCGGTATTGGGATGATTGACATGAGCCATTATCCCGAGTTCCGATAGAAAATCACCTATCCTTTCTGCCAGGGAACCTTTAGTGAAACGCTTGATCGCAACAAGCTGTCCCCCACTCAAACAACCTCTATAAACTTCAGCATAACCGCCCTTCCCGATCAAATTACCTAAGCAGAGCAATACAAACTTAATACTTCACAAGATTTCCTGATTCTTGCCTTCTCAACATTCAAATATAAAGTAATGGGCTGTCTTACGCCGCTAACCTTGGCAAAACTTGTTAGTTGCAGATTGGAGGTCCGAGAAGCTAAAGTTCTTCCATTGAGGCTTGAAATAGTTCAGATTAGCATCGGTTAGGGGGTTCGACACACAGCTGACTTCCTCTCTCATACTACTGCTTAACATCTTAGACAACTTGAGGGGATGGAATGTAGCCAATTGGGTTTTGGATTTAAATCTCAACATTTGGAAAAAATTGGTCCATCTTGAAGCCGGTTGTGCATCAATCTGAGCTTCTGATTCTGAAGTGCTGGCTTTGGAGGATTCAGTTTCAGATTCAGCACTTCTCAAGAAGTCCTCAAGAACCGTGTCTGGTGAACAAGAATTTGCTTTCTCCTTCTCCATACTTGAAGAAATCACAACTGTAACAAGACAAAGAATGCAATTTTTTGCAAAAAGTTACTGATACAACTACAGAAAGCAGCAAAGTTGGCATTGTCCCAAATTGCAATACCGCAAATCATGCTGTTGCCAATCACATCAGAAAGCAGTAAAGAAACAAGATTTTAACTAAAAGGAACAGCAATTATTCGCATAAACGAAAGCCCACTTAGAAATTCTTACAAATGGGAGTCAGATGAGCACCAGAAGCAATGTTCTAACATAAAACAAAAAACCCAAAACCGAAAACATAAGACAAGTAACATCACTACAACCTCACTGTTCTTGAAACTGTCGAACCAAAAATCCAGACGAAGAAAGAACAGAAAGTGGCCGGAGCCAAGGATGCAAGACAGATAACTTCAGGGATATTTGTTTTGCAGCAATTTTTTTACCTCAGACGAGAACACTTTTATTGCCTTGAGGGTTGAGGTGTGCATGAAGGAAAACGGTAATTATGTAGAGGGATTCTTGAAAAACAAGCTGCTGGGGCTGGAATTCTTGAGAAAGAACCCCCAGCCCACTTGTAATAATTAAGTGGGGTTTAGAGTTTAATCATTAAACTGAAGTAGCCGATGCTGTAAGGAAATTCTTGTCTTGTCTCCCAACGGCTTCTAATCACCAAATTATGATTCAACTCGCATATTTAGGCATATCGAGAGTTTGGAATTGTATATTTCAAGAACTAATCTACTCGTGTATTTCTTCAAGATACGGACAAGAAAAGTAACTTAGAATGATGGAAGAAATTGATTGCTTCTTAGCATCCACGCTCATACTTTGTCTTTAATCATGACCAAAGTTAGAAGATTTTACTGACCATGCAATTCTTTTTCGTTGCTTTCAGGAAAATTACAACAATCAGTGTTGTTATTTGTAAAATTATCAATATTTTTAATATTTGATAAAATTATATAATTAATCTTGAATGAAATTTTGAAATTGATAAATTTGTTTTTATTGTATTTTTTAAAAAAAATTAAAAAGTATAAAATAAATCACATGAAATGAATGGAAAATTTTGAAAAAAAATGTAAAAATTTGTCCATTGGTCCATTAAAGAAATTTTAAAAAAATAAAAATTAAGTAAAATTATAATTTATAAGTTACAATAGCATTTTTGTCAGTTCACCACAAAAAATAGATGAAAATACAATTTGGATTTATGGATGAAGTTTGATGTTGGATGGTTGTTGAAATCAAAGGTATTGATAATATCACAAATAACAAGCGGGTATTTATAATTATACCAACTTTTAAAAAAACTGATTGTAAACTTGTAATTTACCCTTCTTTCTTAAAAGTAATAGCAATGAACTATTATTAATTGAATTAAATCGATAATAATCATTCTTGTCGAATATCAATATCTAACAAAGATCATTATAATAATCATACCCTGATCAGTGATTTCAAATAAAATTAAATCTAACCAACACCTAATGCAGTAAAAACAACATCCCACGGAGTTCACATCCATGACTTCTAAATTTATGGGGCTTCGACTTCGCCAACTAAGATAAGCTTTATTAGTGTAACTTACCCTTCTTGTTAGTAAGTTGATTACAATTACTATGGAATATAATATATAAATGTTCGGTGAGATTGAAAATACTTCTCTTTATATATAGAAGAATAAGGGCGCATGCGTGTACAAAAAAATAAATATTATTTTTATAAATTAAATATATATATATCATTATAAAGAATAATTTAAAATATATATTCGAGCTTATGCTTGATAAAATTGTATCTTATAAAGATTTTCAATAATTTTTATTTCTTTTCAGCTAAAGAATTTTGAATTTTGAAAAATGTCCAACTTTTCCATTTAAAGAGGAGAATGGGAAGATAGATGATAAATAAAATTAAATATTAAAAAATAAAATAGCTAACTGAAAATAAGTGAGACGCCAAAAGCTCTACCTTTTTAATAATAAAGTATATATATCAGTGTGAAATATAAAATAATATAAATTACTATGGATTCTTTTAAAATTTGTCATAATTATAATTATCCTCTTGTTGTTTAAAAAATAATAAATATCTATTTTATTATGAGTTGTTATGGGGGAGTATTTGTTGGACGATAGTTAATTACAGATGACTATTTGATAATTTTTTTATTTAAAAAAATTATCATTTTAATAAATTTTAGAAGAAGTGATTGTAGTTTACGTTATAATACAATACGACATCCTGAGCCAAGTCCATTTCTTCCTTGATTAAAACCCAACATGCTGAGGGCCCATGCCCATACCCAATTGACATCTGAGATAAAAATGATGTGCCAAAAATATGGACGGATATCAGTCAAACGGAAAAAGAGTAAAACGTTGTCGTCGACAGCAGGGTTCGAACCTGCGCGGGCGAAGCCCAACAGATTTCAAGTCTGTCTCCTTAACCACTCGGACATATCGACTCAACTGCAAGATCACCACTTGTCTTTCTTCAAAACGAAGGTTCCGAGACTCTGGGGCTTCTATCCATTGTGACGTATATTTAACCATTTATGAAGTAAGGTAATACAGATTAGTGAATGATAAAAAATGTAGAATTTTATAATATTTTTTGAATCGATTTAGTTTTATTGGCTGTATGCCAATTTATAAGATCAAATATAAGCAAATGGCTGGATAGATAGATGGATTAGTAGCTAAAAGATTCCTTCAAGAATGCTAAACACCATTTGTGGCATTCTTGCCTTACAACAGCTTAAGGGAAGGGGGAATTTGCAAGAACTTTATACTATTGTGTGATATTTTTATTTGCAAGTCATTCATTTGAAATCAAATTATGAAATACGAAAAACAAAACAAATTGTGGTGAGCTAGATTCTGGGCCACCAATAATTCTCCTGAGTATCCGGCTGGTCGTTTCGAGTCAGCTTTTTTTAAAGTAAACATTAAATTATACAGATTGGGTCGGATATCATGCACAGTAAGTGAGGCCTTCAAGACACCTCATGCTCGGTGCTAACAACAGTAAACCAAACTTAACAAATGAATACAAGCAAGTTACCATTACCATGCAAAATCCAACAATTTGCAACAGTATGTCTTGAAACAATTAAATAGTTTTTTAAGGTTGCATTTGTATCAAAGATTTCGCATTTTAAAGAAATATTTCAAACATCTCCATATTAAATAAAGTTAAAATCCATCACAAATTTATAGCATGGCAATTTATAGCACCAAAGGTAAGAAAGATACTGTAGATAGAAACATCTGATTCAAAATGTACATACCTATAACTATGTAAACCAACTCCACCAAGTTGATTCCTCAAGCATTAATTCTAAAGTTTCTAAGCTTTTTTCTCAGTTTCTAGCTTGTCTTTCATGGTTCAACTGTACTATAGAGTATTATAAGACCGATATACTGAATGTAATCAAGTTCACCAAAAGTTGGATCAGCACCTCCACTTTCCAAACATCTACTCTTTGAAGATACTAATCGGCACGGTAAGTGACAGAGACCCGTTTCTTGATCGTTGTCCTGCAAGAAGGGCAATCATTCATCCCTTGCTTCTCATGGAGAACACTGCATTGCCCGCAAAGAACCTGATGTGCACACGGGAGGAAAACGACAGCTATCTCGTCTGTCATGCACATGACACATTCCCTTTCTGGTTTTACGTCGTCGCCCCCAAAGTTGTCTTGAAATACGGCCAACCTCTTGGTGATTTTAGGAAGATGCATTCCAGGAAATGCGGAGATGTTTTCACCAGCCAAGCAGCTACCATATCCCACATTTAGAGCTGCTATTTTCGATTTATCAGACTCCAGTCTCAGTTCTGAGATCATATTCTCAAGATTCTTGATATCTTCTTCACATTTCTGCATGCTCATTTCTGCCGTCTGTTTAACCCTGTCTGCTTCTACTTTCAGCAAAGCATCTTCTTCTGCTATTTTCCTCCTCACAGTATCAATTTGGTTCACAACTTTTAATTTCTCCTTCTCTTCATGCTTCAGCAGAACCTGGAATGTATTAAAATAGTTTTTAGCTCACATCTTTGGGATAATCCAGTTGCATTCGATATAAAGGCAAAAAGGCCTGCACATGTCTTAATGTCCAGTTATTATGCATGTTAAATCCATGTAACTAGAGATCTCAGTATGAGAAAGCATCTAAGCAGGCTCATATCTTGACAATGATATACAAGAACACCAATTTATGCACCAACCAGTCAAAAGTTCGCTTAAGCATAAGTGGAAACAATAATTAATGTTAAATTTTCACAACGCCAATATGTTTGGGCAGAACATACCTTGAACTGATTCTGTCGTCCTTTAGCCTTTTCTAGTATATTCTCCAATTCAGCTATTTGGGATTTCAGATCTGTCAGTTGCTCCAGGACTAGACCCTTCTCCGCATCCCATGACTGCAGTTTCTTAAGAGCCTCCTGCTCCCTCATCAAAGCTTCCTGCAAATTAGTGGCAGACTTTAGAGCCTGCAATTTAGCATCCTCCATCTCTTTCTTCAACAGAGAATTCTCCTCTTCGAGCCGGCGAACGGTGCAGTTAGCCACCTCAATCTGTCCAGTGGCATTAGACAATGCATACTCCATTTCAGACAGCCGCTTCATGGTACTCTCCTCCAAGGACTGCTTCTCCTTCTTAAATTTTTCTGTCTCTTCTTTCTCTTGCCTCAACATTTTCAACTCTCCCTGGTCCTTTCCAAGCCTTCGTGCAGCCTGCATAACCTTCTCATTTGCCCAGTCCGTCCAACCTTGGAGCTCTTTTTCAAGTGCTTGCTTTAGCGGCACTAGCATCAGAATGGTTTCCTCTTTGTCATCTTGCGGCATGTGCTTCTGGAGAGTTTCATCAAATGGAATTAAAGCATAATAATCAGTAATCTTAGGAGGATCAGAAACAGTGATTTCACCCTTTGCGCAAGGGGCAGTATCCGGGACCGATGATTCCGGAGATTGGGAATTGAAACCAGGTAACGGAAATTCAGGATCAGATAGAACGCCAGAGGGTACAGCAGACTGCAGATTGCTTGAAGGAGGCTGGCTTCCTTCCACAAGAGATCTATTAGTTCCAGCTGAAGTAGTCAACTTTGTTCCCTTCATTACTACACCAGAAGAACCAGATTGCGACTTTAGTGATTTGTCCAACACCATACTTCCCCAGGCAGCAACTTTGGCCTTAAAAGCCCCCTTCGACATGCGACCCTTGTAATTCTTCTCAAAATGAAATGTCTTCTGCCGAAGCATATCTCGCTTGGAATTAGTGGACGGCCCCTTTCTACTACCCCCTGATTTCTCATCTGTGACCATTGCTTGGGTTGAAGTCTGGATATGCTCCCTACCAATGACTGAAAGCTTTCCTTTTGCTTCCTGAAGAGCAAGAGAAATTTCTTTCCCAGTACTAGCCAATTCATCAGGTGCAGCTCTAGAACTTAGAGGTTGAGGGGCAGGCCCAGAAACCGGGAATTCATGCTGAGAACTCTGAGCACGGGGCATTGTTTGTTTTGGATTATCCAATTTGTTAGTATCTGCTTGACTGGTGCTGGAGGTTTCAGATTTGGATTGGGAAAGTCTTGGGCTTCCTCGTTGAGCTTCCTGACCAGAAGAACCACCGAGGGGACCTCCCTCGACTACACATGCGTTTACGAGGTTCAAATCAGTTATTAATAGGCACCACATTGCTTCTGCAACAGTCAAAGTTGGCCTAACCTCTCGAAGCACGTGAATCATCTCAAGTAACGTGTAGTCTACCAGGCACTGCAGTCCCTCAAATACAGGATGCTTAGGTGTATTCAACTCCTTTTCCTTCTTTAGTAACGCCAAAGCACTATCGACAACATTGGATACAGCATCTTTACTACCATGGAACAAGCTGCTATTTAGAACAGCCCACTCAGCAACTTCCTCAGTGTACCCTGATTCAACAATCTTCTTCACAGCACTGCAGAAAGTGGTGAACAGATTATTTGTCAAAAGTTCCTCCAGCTGACAGCATATAGGATCGTCCCAATCAGCTTTTAGGTATTCTTCCACTTCATGCTCCTCAAGAGTGTCGTCAGACCTCTCCATCATTGATCCCAACTCATTCAGAGCGTTCCTATATTTTTCCTCTAGCATTTCATACCTAGGGAATTCCGTCAGAGACATGCTTGATACTTCTGGAATGTCGACCGACAAATCAGATAAATATTTACGCTTATTTCTACTTCCCTTCTCATTGACCAGAACAGATGATAATCCTTCACTGCTCCCATCAGCACTGCTGCCACTGTCAGCCATGTCTCTTACTGTATCACGGACCAAGACAAGTTCTGAGAGCTCCAACAACCAACCTTCCTAATGTGGTGGTCAATGTAATATCAGTATGAGAATAATTCCAAAATGAAACAGAAATTGGAAGCGGTAGCAAATACTGGTAAATCTGCTTAATGGCATGACCACTTATTTAATCCAGGAAGCAAAAACAATGAGCTTCTCTTCTCAAGGTCAATGAAAGATATGATGAAAAGAATCCTTTGACCATTAGTAAATCCCATATAAGAATAAGCAATTACAATACCTCGGACACGTCGATAAATTAAAGCTTTTCAATCCTGACCTGCATCAAAATAACTGAAATAAGTCAAGATTACACATAAAAATCATAAATTTAACTCTAATGAAAAATTTCTCGGCATTTCACATAATAAACAACTGATAATTCTTCACTACAACCATCCCATGTCTATTATTCTACTCATTTGTGCTAAAACAGTCCAAACTTCACGCTTTTCTTGTATATATGATATAAGTACCGAAACATGACTATAAGAGGGTCCCAGGACCCCAAGTCTCGGATAACAAGTCACGTGGCTCACACTTCGTCGACGGTTGGGATGGGCCCAAAGACTGGACCCCCTGACGAACTACCTATCACGATCATCAAATAGACATAAAAGCTGAAGGGGAAAGTATCGAAAACGTCAGCTAGACATAAAAGCAAAATGGCAAAATAGGAAAACCACCACAGATATCGGATAAATTTTCATATGATTATTTCTATTTAATCCAGGATGCGAATATAATTAGTTGATCTACCTACTCATGATCAATGAGAAAAACGGGGGAAACATAGAAAACAAAGGGCAGATAGAAGAAGAATGTGCCAATGACATAACTTTCTATTTTATCCAAGAAGATTAATCCTTACTTATTTCTACCCAAAATCAATGAAAAAACACACACACACACCACCACCACCAACAACAACAACAGTCATTTGCAAAAATCAGTTGATAACAAGTAAATTCCCAATGAAAATCAACAAAAACGATACCTGAGATGCTCCGCCAAATTAAACCTTTTTATAAAGATTTCCTGCATTAAAGGTCACCCAAGTACATCACGATTAGAAACAAGAACAACAAATTCACGCTCTGATTATGAATTTTTACAGCATGCCCACTTAACTAAACAAGCAAGGAATTAAAATAAAAAAAAAAAACCATTTTTTTTTTCAAAAAAAAGAAAGAACCAACAACAGCAAAAAGATGAAAAAGAGTAAAACCCATGCCACACCTCAAAAAACACACAAAAATAAAACCAAAAAAAAAAAACAACAACAACAACAACAAAAAAGAAAGCCTCGCTAAAATGACGGAAGGAATTAGAAAAAAAGAATTTTTTTCATCTTTTACTAACATCAAACAATTCAAGAATCACAGAAGGAATGGCGAGTTGGATTAATCAGTGAAGAAGGGCACTCACAGAACGGTATGAATTGAAGAGTGTTGGCCTCCTTCAGTGTTCGTCTGAGGTTAAAACGCACGCTCACACACCCTCTTTTTTGTTTTTAGCTCTCGCTCACCAAAACTCCAGCCTTACTCCCACTGTATAATGCGTCACGGCATCATATATATAGTGGCCACTGACCCAACGTGGGGTTAAACCTCAACCCCTTTCCCACCGTATTCACATTCTTCTTTAACCCCGGTTAGTCAATTCAAGAATCAAATTCACAATTGCCTGATTGAGCCCTAATTAATACTCCCACCCCTTTTCACATTCATCATTATCTGGCTCAACCCCTTTATTCCAATGTGATAAATATTATCAATGATTGCTGTTTTATTCTTACTATTCAAATTGTTTGATTATATCAATAATATGTCAGTTCAATGGTTAAAATTGAGTTTTTATGAATAAATTTGAAATGATCGATTCGAGTTTCATCAAATATTTGTTTTTTTAAATTGGTTGTATAGTTCATAATGTAGTTAACGTATTAAAAGCATAATTTAAATTTTAGTTAGCGATCTAGCTTTCGCGCCTTCATTTACTTACACAAAACCGCATTATGAAGTAACTAATTTTTAACTTGCACAGTTGATAAGTCGTAATACAATGTAATTTACAATCACATATCTTAACTGGTTATTATTTTTCAAGTCGGTTTTGAAATTTATAATCCGATTTAACAAATTATAACAACTATTTAAATTTCAAATGGTAATAGTTTTCGCGTCTTCTTGATAGGTTCACAACTAGTTCATATATTCAGATAATTTATCAGTCATGACATAATATAATTAAATTATTAGTAAGATTGAGGCTTCATAGTCAAAACATTATGAGTTCGAGGCCCAGAAAAGTAAATTTATATTTTTACATCTATAGTAATTTGTTCTTTCTTTGTCTCGATTGGATGAGTTTGATTATTTGAATTAGCAAAAAATGCAAGCAACCCCCGTGATATTACATATGAGCAAATTACCTCATATGAAAGAAAATATAGCAATTTATATTTCTATGTTTTTTTAAAAATTAGCAATTTATCCCCCTATATATTTTAAAATGAAATAATTTAACTCTTTAGATAGGGAGGTAAATTTCTTTATTTTAAAAAACATAGAGGGTAAATTTACTATTTTTTCTAATCATAGGAGGATAATTTGCTCATTGAAAATATTGTAGGGGGTAAATTATAAGTCTGCTGGAATTATTAATTATTGAATAAAAACATTTTTTAATTTTTAATAAGCAATGTAATTTTTCAACCTTTATGAAATATTTATGCCTAATATTCACATCGGAAATAATTTTGAAATCATATTTCAATTGAGAAATCATAACACAATATAATTACAATATGAATCTTAGCTAGTAATTATTTTCCACATTAGTTACACAATTTCATAGTCTATTTAATAATTTATAGAGAATTACACACTCAGCAATTTGGTGTAATTACACGTAAATTTTTTGTGATTTAGAAAATTACATCTAACATCCCTAAGATTTGCTTCCATCTAACAAATAAGTCCCTTCGGTAGTCAAAATTCACCAAATTTGCTGATATTAAAAAATATAAATAAATGTATATTTACCACCGATTAACTTATTACTAACTTATTGTAGGTCAAATAAATTTTTTTATGACCAAATTATCCTCATACTTCTTTACACATTAATGCATGTGATGAGGTAGATTTTCACCATTATAAGGGTAGTTTATTCCAAAAAAATTATTTGACCTAAAATAAGTCAGTAATAAGTCAATTGAGGGTAAATATCAATTTTCATTCAATATTTTGTTAATATCAATAAATTTCATGAATTTTGACCTCAGGAAAGGAAAGTGTAATTATTCCTGATTTATAGATATAATTTCTATTTCAATCTAGCAATATATTTTATGTTAACTATCTTTAAAGTTATTTATAACATGATTTTCTCCTAATAGCCTCATTATAAAAATTTTATTTTATTCACCTTCTGTCCAAAGAGATTCTAAAAATAAAATAAAAAAGTAAAAATATTTTATATACTCATATTTTTATAATACTTTATTTTGGAATTTAAAATTTATTAAAATAATTATATATAACACACATATATAATCTCATCTTATAATCTAAAATAATAATTTATACCTATGATTTAACTCAACGACGTAAAGGACTCTTTTCATTATTTATTTAATTTCTCTTTATATTTATCACTTTTTAATTATCATAATTGTATAATTTATTATATATATTTCATATATCAGAAAAGGTGCACAACTTTTTGAAAAGAAAATTACAGGCATATTTCTTCCATTTTTGTCGGAAAATTCAAAATTCAATTTTTATAAATTAAATAAAATTAATTTTGAAAATAAATAAATGAAATTATTCATTTCATTTCAAGCACGTGCCACGTGTTCAAGTGCCAAGTGTGTATGTATATATATATTTATATATTTTCATCTCCTCAAATTTTCATTTTGAAATTTAAAGAGACATATCTCATTATGAATTTATTTATTCTTTCAATATGGGAGATATTTTTATTTACAAGCTATTTCCATCACACACCTACCTAACTCAATCTGACAGAGAGGGAGAGGTGGGTGGAAGAGGTTTTTTTTCTTGTTGGGAGGGGGGGCTTTTAGTCATGACGTGTGGGGCTGACTCAGCGTTTGGCGATGACGTGTGGGGATGACTCAGTTGTGCACTATGACGTGTGAGGTGCTGACTCAGCATAAACGATGACATGTGTGGTGATTCAGTAGAAACGATGGCGTGCAAGGTGACTCAACACATTCCACCGGAGGAGAAATCAACTGGTCACCGACTCCGCTCCTCTCTGGCGGCGCAAAGAAGCAATTTTTTTTCATCTCCTGTATTTCAGTCACTTTACTTTTACATATATTGCTCCACCCAATAATTGCATCCCAATTTCCCCAACTTCCATACCCTAATTCTCAATTCTCTGCCGCTCAAATAATCGTTAAAGAATTATCATAATCATGTTGTTCCTCCCATCCAAACCCTAACTCTAGTTCCACAGCCTCACCGTTCTAGACGAGGGTGCCTGCGTCGGCGCCATCCAGAAATCATGGAGCTGCGCGATCGCCTCGACTGGTTGCAGGCTGTTCCTGGCCACGACCCCGTGCTTATCCGAGACGCAACAAAGCTCAAGATCTACGAACCCCGCCGGTAACAAAAGCTGGAGACTCCGAACGTTGTCCTCTATCCATTTGATCGTCTTTTCATGAGATTTGTATATTGAAGGTAATTAATTGTATGTACTCTTGCTTCATATCCGAATTGAAGAAAAGCCCATTAAACCTGATGCCATTTAGGTTCCATGAATCTGATTCCAGTGTGAAGTGCTATTTTCCTCTGTTTGCTTCAATCTCCAGTTGTTTGATTAAATGTCTCTTTTTGGCTACTTTAAGCCGAATTTTTGAGGTGACACGAGTTGTACATTGTTGATGTGTTTCTTGCAGCAGCAGTGAGGAAATGCTAGAATGCGGTAGGCATATGGACAATGCAGCAAAAGCTTCAAGAGGGGTATGCTCTAAACTCAAGAAGAGTCTGAATAAATCCGTTCGGACCCCTTTTGTTTGTAGCAAGAAGCCCACCATTTCTTGCAACAATCAGGCCGCTGTCGACTACCATAACACTTGGAAATAGAAGCAGAAACATGGATTCATTCATTATCATTATGGTACAGTTACACATGGGAAATAATGATATAGGCTTCTTTCCTGACCCTAGAGTTAGAGGCTATTTTCATCATGAAAACACTCAACAATTGAGATGCTTCTCAACGTAGACGGAAAAAAACACATGTTGAGAAGTATATGGAACTGCATTTTACACTCTCAGTCAGTATCATCTATCGGAGGTTAGTCAATCCTATCATCAGCAGTTTGTGGTTTAGTGTACAATAATAGCCTTCGACCCGCCAAAACTAGTCAGGGTTAGTGTACTCGAGCAGCATATGTGGCGATCTATAAATCTTCACCAACGTCCAGTAGAGTACCTCTTCAACTCCAAGTTCACCTTCTGCTCTTGCTGCGTATATATCCTCACAGATGGCAATCAACCTGGAGTAATGAACAAAAACTTATAACATCATTGCGGAATAGACAAAAAAATGGGGCCCAATGAGGAAAGAATTATGAAAGGAATCAGCAAAAATTTGGTAAATTTGGATAAAGGAAAATGTCCCCTATTACCTGTCGCATGAAGGAAGATTCTCGTATGGTATTCTCATCCGTAAGTCAGAGCATTGCATTCTAATAAACCGACCAACTGCAAGGACGAATGTGATATAGAGACCCCAAATACTGAATTTGCTGAGAGTCTCACCAAGAAATCCCTCTGCAAGAATTTCATGGATTAATAACACAACCGTTACATTCTTTCTTTCAATGTTGAAATCTCATCAATACTTACGTGGGGTTTCCTCTGATACAATGACGGCCATAGGCCCGGACAAAACTCCACAGCCATATGCGTCCAATGAATTGATATCATGGAATGACCACCATTCATGGATCGCATGATGTAAGACAATGTTCGCACTGACATCATTTACCTGACAACAATTAACAGATTGACCTCTCAAGTTGTCGTAATTCATCTCAAAGTTAAAGGCAGTAATGAGATCACTCTAAGTTACAGATAACCACGACAACAATCAAGGTAAGATAGTCCAAAGGCTTAAAGCAAGTTACCACAACTTTATAGTGCATCTGAATAAATTTCTGTTACCAAAGAAGTAGAAGATATAAACTGCCGATATGTATTCGACGGTACAAACAAAAAGTTGGAAAGCATACCTCCTGCTCGAAAGGTCTAATTTCTCCAGAACCAGTGACCCGGAAAAATCTTGGATAAATATTATAAATCCTAAAGCTACTCAAGGAACCATTCAGAACCGCCTCAACTTCTGATGGTTTTGGAAGATTTGATGGATCGACACTTCTGTCATATTTCACCATTTCCTTGCCTTTTGGTCGGTCTCTCATAAGTACCCAAGAAAACCTGATGTCCATGCTGCTACTATTAAGGGACCGGATAAAATGCTTCTGAACCACATCAGGGACAAGCCATAGAGAACTTGCATCAGCTTGGCAACAAATGAGCTGAATGTCTTTCACATTATATGAATCCAAATAATGTTGGAGATCAAGATCAGCATCTGCATTGACATTATCCCACGCAATTCTTTCACAAAGCGTTGTTTGATACAAGGTCAATCTGCCTCCATTTGTCTTGATGTCCAATTGAAAACTGGCATCATTGATCGGATTTGCGATATTTGTTGGATTACCGCTACTGTACATCTGTAAGAGAAAGGTCAGTGTCCCTTCAAAACAGGAAACCTTCAAAATGTTATTAATGGTGGCTAATTCAAGAATAGGAAATGAACTTTTCTAGTAAACTATGTCCCACTTGATATTCAACCTATGATAATATCAGCAATTAATGAGCTCACATACTCACCAGAATATATTTCACTCGACGAATAAGACTTTTAAGCACCTAAATAACAAAAGAAGCACATCTTCCATTTGAAGGAAATGAAATCAAGAATAACGTGTGAATGACAGAAAAGAGTGGTTTTTTTTTTATATATAACCATAAGAACCAAAAGGATTCTAGATACGCTTATAGGAAGCAAGATAATGAAGGAAAATCTTACTTTTTTTATTTTATATCAGTGTCTTTATGGTGAGAAAATGACAACTAGCAAACAAGAAATCTTAATTTTGATGGTCGCCTATTGTTTTTGACGGCCTAGCAACTAAAAGTTCAAAAAATTGTGTGCTTATTCTCTCTTTCCACTAGCAATCAAGTATGATATCATACTTATACGACATGTCGAACTCCGAAAGTGAAGTACGTGATGAAAGCATAATGAGGCATACTGCATAGCCTCGTTTCAGTATTCGCTGGCATCTTCTGGAACTCTTTTATGGAGCTCTGAGTGTCTTCAAAATTACTCTAATATGCTATGTTTGAGCACTATCTCTGGCATGCTTATCCACCGAAATAATTGAATTCCAGAAGGAACTCATCCACATTCCAAAAGATACTATGTTAAATATGGATTCTATGTTAAGTAATGAAGTTTTCTTAATTTCTTGGTCCAAATATCAATGCCAGTAGCTCCTTGTACCTACCTTTCTTATTACATTTTCTAAATTCTTGCTTTTCCTCCCACCCCCCACCCATTCCTCTTTTCCAGCCAATCCTCAAAACAAATAACATCAAGAAAACCAACTAAAAATATACAAATCATCCAATCATTTAATAAGATTTACATACACAAAAAATTTCAGCGAGCATCAAAAACTAAAATGAGATAGATAGGACATTTTTCCTCACAGTTAGCTTTTTGCCTTTTCTATAATAACACATTTAGTAATTTATTGCAGAGCAGAATTATTCCAGAATTGCTTACCAGCATTGGAGCCCAAATAACACATATAAGTATAAAGAATAGACATATTCCATTGCAGAACTTGGTCATCTTTGTCTGCTTCTCTCCTTGTTTATGCGAAGCCCTGTTCAGTACATTATCACATTTCACAAGATACAAGCTCGCGTTTATGTCCTCCAACTGAAAAAGGATACAAGAATATCAGTGACCATTTTAAATTTATTATTTAGCTGAGATGTTCAACTAAATCAAATAGGAGGCTAAATAGATGAAAAAGGTGGGTTGCTGTCATATATTCCCAGTATCATCAAACAAGTCAACACTTTCAATTCACAAATTGGACCCTTCTTTTCGAAAAATCGCACATAAGCACAAAACTTGAGACTCTGAATTTACCAACATAGGATACATTAAAAAACTAGTTCTCATAAACATTTATTAGAAAATATAAGAATTTATTAAATATTAAATAACTTATCTTCTATCTTTCAGCAATATAATAATTTTCGTCTTTTCTGATCATTAAGTTTATGGTAATATAATAGAATAAATTTTGGAGAAATGGAATAGTCTAATATAAATCTAATATTATTTTAATTATTCTTAAAGATGTTATAGAGAAGCACAATATGTGTTGCATCTTTACATTGGTTTGGAGTTTCAAATTAAACTTTCTCCCAGTGAGTACTTTCCTTCAACTTGCATTGACATACAACCACTTTTTGCAGTTCTGACTTTAAATTTTAGCTGATATTTTATTATTTTTTAAATGATTTTAATAATGTTCTATAGTCGTTCTCAGGCTTTGTGTTCTGGATAGTGGGTACCACACAACTCCTGCTCAGATACCCATCCAGCGAATCCATTAGCTAAACCTGAAGATGAAGGCCACGTAAAACTTCTACTTGCATAAGGCTGTTGGTGTATTGGTTCGCTCTTTGCCAAATAAAGAAAAGCTGGAGTCATTTCTCATGTTACTCGAGGGGTTGGCCAATCTATGCTGCCTCTCCTCTTATGTGCAATGAAACAAACCAGTAATCACACTGAGACAGAGTTTCACCACATGGAGTCCCTGCATCTAGCTACTAGCTACAGTTTCTTTGTCTCATTCTAGTGCATGTCAATTCTTTACTTTTTACCTATGATTTTATGCAGGGAAGTCATCAGTCTATCCAACCAGTAATCCTGGATTCTCCTTTCCCTATTTAAAAAATCTGAACCCACTTGAAGTTGGGCACCTGTTACTATTAGACATCTGATTCACTTGCTCGTAAAATTTCCAGCATGGTTTCCAGTGACAACCACCATGGAAAAACAAGGAGTCATAAGAAATATACTTAGAGCAGCAACTAATGGAAACTTGTAAAACTCACCTTCAGCCAGTCATACATTGTCAATGATGTGGTCGTGCATGACCAATCTAGGACGCATCGCAATTCATATAAGAAAGGCAAAGCTCGATAGAGCCTGTACCCAAGATAGTTAACACGAGAAACTTCACTGGTTAGGAACTGGCGATACAATGTGCTTCGATGGGGCACGCCATAACGAATTTGCATTGCTTGTAAGGCCAGAGAAATTGCTTTAGTAAGATATATTGCCCGAAGGGCCAGCCCAGCAGTATTCTGCCGCGAAGTATCCATACTCCAAGCATACTCAGTGCTAGCATAAGTGAAAAGAATGAGGTTGAAAACGTAAAAGATGACCTTTCCCGTAGCAAATGAACATAGGTATATGATGCGATCAACAACAATCAAGAAGAAGATTATCTGCAAAAGGAAATCCAAGCACATCAGGAAAACAAATAAGCATGTAGGGGCATAATCAAGGATATTCACATTTGCATATGCAGTATTTCACGCTCACAAGAGACTCCACCGAAAATCAGGACTCATTGAATCAAGTTGAGCCACATGGTTTACTTTTGGAAGACAATCATTTGACAATTCACGTAGATATAGCAGCGTTTTCTCCTTGTTTATTATTATTATTTGTAACATGTTATTTTAACTTTTCCCCGTTTTACAATACATCCCCACAGGACAGAAGAGGATATGTCCTTACCATTAAAATAAATACAAACTCTTTTGGGAATTGATCCTCAAATTGATAGTACTCAAGAAATTCACTTTTATTTTTAATGACCGACTGGTAGAATATGGCAACCAGAAAGAAAACGATCAAGTCAGCACCAAATATATAGGCATATAGATCAATTTCTCGTCTTCCGCCCCCAATTACTGAAAGTATGGGGTAAGGAAATCCAACTACTTCAGCAAGCCCCCAGTGTTGTGCTTTAAGGATCTCCTTCGCTACATCAGCCGCCGGAGTAAGAGATTTGAACTGTTCTGATGGCCTACAGTCTGTTGAAGAAGCAACATAAACCACTTCAAAAACAGCCAAGGCCACATTAGTGTCTTCAGAACTCTTTTCAATGCTTCGAATTTGAACCTTGCTTGCACAGGGGCAGCGCTTTGGCATTTCACACTTGCAGTTTTCATCATGTACAAGCTGCAGCAGCTGATTGATTCCAGATTCAATCCTCTCCGGTTGAATCCCATCCTCTGGCCACACTTTGACATCCATGGACAATTGAACAAAGTATGGAGGAGATTCTGCTTCTTGTGTCAGTGATTTCCAGTATCTAGAACAGCTACTGACCACCAATCCAACCACCTGTTTTATTAACTGGAAAACCTTCTTTGCTTTCTCACTCCAGCTAGAGACAGAATGAAACTCCACTCGACTGAGCAAACCCCCTTTGCAATTAGTAAATCCTACCGAAAACCATTCACCATCTTTTGCAGTTATAGAGCTCTGTATTAGAGTAAATAAATACACCAAAAACAGAGGCAGTAAACTGATAACAAATGACGATGTTATCTTTTTAGTAGGAAACCCCAACTCACGTAGAAGGCTGGACTGGATTTTGAAACCACAATGCTGGATCATTATTTGGTACAAATACTGAACCAAAACATAAATTTCCGTATAGATTAGCATTATAACCCAGAAGATGTAATTTGGCCCAGTATTGACGCAGAGTGCATATAGAAAGAGAGCAGCCAAGTAAACCATAGAAAGCAAACTGAAATTCCAAAGGAAAACAAGAACAAAACAACAGTAACAGACCACATCATTGTTCGATCGCATCTGGGACCATATATGACGGACTATTCGTCCAATCTGCAGACTTGCAGAGCTCGGAGTTCTACTCTTGTCAGACTGCAGAGAAGATGAACTGCTCAAATGTGTCTGTTTAATATCTGGGATCCTTTTCTCGTTAGAAAATCCATCTTCCAAAGTTGACGGCTCATTTGAATCTGAATCTTCAGGTGCGATATTCAGAAAGCTCACAAGATTGCTAACTGCCTGATTTCCAATTGACTGTACTTGAGAAACACCATCACCTATCAATTGTACAGCCGAAGCTAAAGGGTTTTCGTTTGACTGGGTTTTACCTTTCTTTACTTTGTCATAATCATTAATAGCATAATCACTTGCATCCTCCCCAAGTTCAGTTATCTCACTGATAGAAGCATCCATTGGGTGCTTTGTAGAGTCTACGGCAAATGGAGTTTCTGCTCTTGCGCTTCTGGGAGATTCATACACATTGAAAAGGAAAACTGAATCAGGATTAATATTGCTATCCTGTTTCTCAAGGTTGCCAGTGTCTTGCAGATTAAGTAAAGCATTCTTCCGTCTTCTCAAGCCTTCATTAGTAGGTGAAGCAGTGGGACAAGCTGTAGCAGAATTCATACCATGGAGCTGGATTTGTAGGTTGAGCATCTCTGATTTCATCTTCTCCACTTGTAAGTTACGCTGACGTTTCTTCTCTTCGGACTCACGAATATGCTGCAACTGTTCAGTTTTCCAAGCAGCTTTCTTCTCTTGCTCCCGTACAATAGCACCAATTTGCTCCGCTTCAAGATATCGAAATACATAATCAAACTCTGAGGAAGCAAACATATATGATTGACATGATACCAGGACAAAAATGATAATTTCTACCAATGCAGATCTTGATGTAATCCGAAATCCATAATCATACTTGTAGAAACCAATCACCTCATAAATGTAATCAATGGTTCCACACTTCCCCGCATTAAAATCACCAATAAAAGGAGACTGATAACCCAGAGAGAGAACAATTACAGCAAAATTGTATACACGCAAATACTTGAAGATCTTATTTTTCTTCTTTAGTATGGTAAGCCTCATACGGAAGAAAATAAGAGCAAAGCAAAGGTATCCAAGGTGCAGGATGTCATACTCCAGAGTTCCTGTAATTAAAATCAGAGAAAGTACTAGATCTAATAGATGACAGTAGCAGTAAACCCTCAAATAGTCCAGAAATGTCCACATGCTTTTGGTTTCAAATGAGAGATCTCGCCAGACAAAAGCATTTTTCCGCTGAGAAACCATCTTGTGATAAGTAAATGACCCTGAAAAACTTGATGCACGGTCTGCACGGAGTTTAAAACATGCGACCATGAAGACCACAAAATAACTGATCAGTGTGCGAGGATCATCAACCACAATCCCTGTCGGGGTTAAGAAAAGCAAAAAAGGATCAGCAAACTAATTTGGAAAATTAGAGTTTGACAGAGAACATCAAGCATGATAACAAATTGCTCAGGCATGATCTAATTCTATTGGTATTTCAGGGCAAGGAGATATAGCTTTCCAGGTGAAGTGCCTCTTTTGGGAGCTTTAATGAAACAATACAGCAAACACATAGTCAACGTCAACAGGTCTCAGATGATATGTCCACACTTCTGTTAAATAAATATCATGTGATTATTTGACTTACAACAAAGAAAAAAAAGAAAACTCGCAAGCTTCTAAAAACTTTTTGAACTATCTGAAACTGTTAAGGTAATTTGCATAAAGGAGAAAGCTACCACATTAAGATAAAGAAAGTTCTATATTTTAATGAGTAGCAGATAACAAAGGAAGAAAATCATACCCAACCAACACTTCACACAAAAGTGAAAATATATTTTTGAGTTCTTCCAGCAATCATGGCAATGCCCATGGGTGTCCGAATCATGCTCATCCAAAGTAATGACATTCTTCCACATAGCAAAGTATTCGGCAAGAAGAATGGTAGCAAACAGAAAGACAAACACAGGCCACAGTTTACGTATGATAGGACGTCCCAACAGAACACATGTAGCGAGACATGCAATATAGAACATAGAGATGGCATTCAATAAAGCAAAACTGGCAAGTAGTAGTGCTATCATATTGATCTCCAGGCCAAAGAGGTTGAACATGTTCTCCATCCAAAACTTCAAATAAACTTTTAGTGTTGTCTTCTGCATTTCAAATCTCTCCTGTCTCAGAGCGACAATCCTTTTCTTATTCCATTTGGGATTTTCCTTCATGCTTCCCCAGATATAACCAAATGAATATTTTCTATTATTTCCATTGTGAGTGCTTCTACTGGAGGACGAGTCCTCAGATGTTTGATCATTACCAGGCATTAAAGGCCATGAGTTGCTTCTTGCCCTTTGTGCAGAAAAGTCACTAGAACTAGATTCAGGTAATGTCCGGTTACTCCCATTGGAAGTTGGACGAACAGTCAAAACATCTTCAGCTGAAACAAATAAAGGACAGGGTTCCTGTAATATCCCTTCATTCAGAAGGGAACGTGGCATTGTTTCCAACCAGCGGAAAACATTATACTGAAGGGTACATGCAGCAATCACCAGCACTTTTGCCCTCAAGCCTGCTTCTAGGCCCTCAAAACTTTGTCTATATACCTGTAAACCCAGGAAAAGCGCCAAATCGTGGTGCTTTTGTCCAGGAAACATTTTAGCAAGTTTACCACACATCTGAAACAGATATTCAGCTGTAACCAGAAATCCTGTGTAAATTGCGAATGCTTTCGATGGTATTCTGGAAGCTTTAGGCAGGGCAGTAGACAAAACGAGACCAAGAAGATACAGAAAGCCAAATGCACTTATTGGAGACAATGAAGCATAGAACAGGGCAACAAACAAAATCTTTTGACTGTGCCAGATCAGAAATCGTTTAGTGAACCCCAATATTCCCAGCTGCAATGAATCAGGATCTTCCGGTATTATGCATCTGCTTTGTCTTCTCTCGTAGCTGTAAAGTTGCATGACAATCACAATGGCCAGAGACTCCCCAAGATTTTCCAACAAAGCAGCTTCAGCATCATACCCAAAGCATACATAAAGATCGACTTTTTTGGACATCCACATCTCGAAAGTGGGAAAAATGCTCAAAATATAAATGAATAAAAAAACCGTAATTGCATATGCTTTGAGTGGAAACCATAGACGCCTTTTGGTCCTCTCAACAAGCTGTCTCCCGATGATCCAGAAAAGGAGAAGGAAAACATAACCAAATGATATGTAATTAGGTCTCACAAGGTACACCGCGAGAAGAATGGTCAGGAAAGCAATGTAGGTTCCAAATGATCTGTAAAGAGATAAGAACTTCTCTCCAATTGCAGTCAGATACAGTGCCACCCTTCTTTCTGAAAGATGGAACAAAATTAGCATATACATGTTTAGTCCAAAAGAGTAAATATTTTTGAGAAGCACCATTACCATCATGCATAATTGATTTTTTTTTCCTGAAAAAAGGGGATCAAGCACATTGTTGCACCAAAAACTATAGGGGAGCAATTGATGATTGAGTATTTTTAAGGTCCCTAAAATCTGATGGCATGCATATTTCTAGAATGGAACTCTGCGTCTAATATAGCTCAAAATAACAAATGAAACAGGAGTATGCCAACAAGTTATCCTTTGAAAAGGTTACAGTACCATGGGAATGATTCTCACAGTCATCCCTTGTGTTGGAGGTGGCATAAACTGACAAAAGAACCGATTTGTTCAAACCGGCTTTCAGAATGCTAAATCCAATTGGAGGAGAAGGTGTGTGCTGAACAATGGCAGAAAATGAGAACAACATTTCAAAACCATGGTTATGAATGGCGCAAAAGCATGCAAGCAGAGCTATTTCCAGGAAGTCCCAAGTACTATCCCTTTCAAGGAGACCTACAAACATTTTATAAACAAGTTAGCAAACATAAAACATAAGTAGTATGGAATAAATGGAAAAATGCTAGACAACATTGAACAGTGATTAGCCAAACAATTAAGGAATTTAGATGAATAAACCCACACCTAATTGTGACAACACTTCCAAACTTATAGAGCCTTTCTGTTCCAGTTTTCGAGAGACAAGATTAAGCTGAAGAATATATAAAATCGCAAAATGAGCCTCGCTCAGAAGAATAAGGGCTTGGCGCATTCTTGCATCGACTTTATGGCTCAAAAGGTACACAAAGAAGAATATCACTGAAATTAAAGAAAATTGCACTTGGTTATAAAACAAGCAGACCAGTAGTAAAATTAAAAATCCAAACTTCATATTTTGACATACTATAAACAGCATGAATTAAACCAGGTTTTGTAGCTATTAGGAAAATCAGCAACAGCATAATAGGTCGAGAACATTTCCGCAGCCCCCAAGCAATTGTAGCCACAATCAAGACCTTGGCATCTTCTTTCACTGCAACCATATACACAGAGTAAATAGAGTAGTCTAGATCAATTTGAAAGACAGGTAGAATTGAGTAGAAAAGATTTCACAAAACAAGCATGGCAACAGCAAGAAGAATCTAACTCTATCAAAAGGAACATAGAGTACACATCCAAAATAAACATAGAGTCTTTTGCTCACTCTTAACTTGAGATGCAACAAGCATTTAATAAGGCATGACGCAAGGCAACATGTCGCAAGTAAGAATTTCCTAACCACTGTGGAAGATTGCACCAGATATTTTTTCTCCGAAAATGGATAATAGCAGCCAAACTATTACGAGGGCAATTCTTCCAGTTTCACATCCGTATTCTGACTTAACGTATTAACAATCAAACAACACACATTTGATTTTTCCGAGGCTAAATAAGCAGTATAATTGCAGGCAGTGGCGATTAAGGAAGCAATCAAAACTTAAATAGGTGAGGCCAACTCCAGGGAGAAAAGAAATTGTGGCTAGGAAATGGTCTGATATATTTTGATAACTGTCCGCAAGATATATGTTGGATTACTTATGTGAAATTTTGTGGATTGTACTCTTGGATGGCTAGAACCACTTAAGAGATGCATGCAATTGGAATGTTTTTGCATAAGTAAATGAACTCTTGGTAGTTCCTTCACATTCAATGATGTCTCTTGCAGGTTAGGGTTTCCCAGATTGAGTTAGTTTTGTGGTGTGGCGGGTGCCCACCACTCAATGCGAGAGCAAGTCTTCAGATAAGACTTGAATTTCAAACTGACACCGTTAGCATAAACATCTGTACCTTCCTCAATCTGATTCTCATTAGAGGACTGCTCCTCATTTGACAGGCATAGAAATACTGAGTTGTTTACAAGATTGCCAAGAGCTACAAGAATTCCAAGACTGAATTGTGCTAGAAGGAAGAACCCAGGGATAGGATAATGCCACAATCCAACCATCTCCCAGATCTCCATATCCTGGGTAAAATGGAAAAATAATCATAAACTTCACCCAAACTAAGGGCTCACAAACTCAAGTTGAGGATTAAGATAAGGAGGTACCTTGCCAAGTTTCCAGTTCACATATGCAAAAGCCACATTGAAAACATATGTGCTCACAGCCCACAAGAGAATGAACACAAGAAGCAACCCATTCAACCGATGCAACCGGAACAAGGACGGGAAAGCATACAAAACATACCCAACATACGCAAGTAATCCAAATGCACATATACTTGCAAAATGGAAGCTCCAGTACGAGAGAGCGAACAACGATATCTGTCATATTTACATCTGAAATTTAAAATATAAGAATGGAAAATGCAAAGAGAATGCTAAAATGTTGTATTATTGTAAACCATTTACAGATTAAGTAGTATGTTTTATCCACCAGTGAACAAGAGTTTAATGCACATGCATGCATTGATGAAAACAATCTCGAGTTTGTAACTACGTACAGGGAAGCCATAAGTGAACCAGTTGATACTGAAAAACCTGAAAACAGTTCCCCTCAGTAAAATATTGGTGTGCCTTACACCAGACCTACAAACCAGAGAAACGATTTAACTTATGAAAGGGGAGATGGCATAAAACCTTAACATAAGAAAGTATAAGTTATAAGAAAAAGAATATTCTGATTCAACCCCCCAATTTATGCTACTTAATCCTTGAAACTTAAAGCATTATAATAGGAGAAGACATGAGTACTACTTTCCATACAAAAGAATATTATTGAGGAAGATCGTCTCAATAATTATACTAGCTCTCCTAAAATCCAAGAGAAAAAATATTTATGTTCATCCTTGTGAACCAAGATTGACTTTGCTAATGTTCCTCTAAAGATATTTGCTATCTCATCCAGAATGTCAAATGCAAGTAAAATAATTAAATGAAATCAATGAGCAGCATTTACCTCAACTGACGAACAAAGAAAGAACTTTTTGAGGGAAGAAGTTGCTCAGTTAAGCTGCCTTGTCTCATGGACATCATGAATTCCATGTCTTGTAAATCATGTTTTACGAAAGAGAGCTGCACATGTATTCCAGAATGAGTAATTAGTTGTTCAAATGCACCATTGAATCATTACTTAAAAAATTTCTTCCCCCAATGCAAGTTAACTTTCTAGTTCAACTACCTAAGGAACTGTTGTGTAATCGTCACAATTCCCTGTTATAAAAAATATTTGTTGTCCATTGTCTGGGGGACAGACTATGAAATTAAAAGAATGGAGGTGTATGGACTGTACAGATTGAGAGAACTGACAGGATGGCGTATTACAGGAGATAAGGATGGAAGACAAGAGCCCTTCAATATTCCTAACAATAGTATTTCTCTCTACCATGATCTTCAAAATAACACTTCCTTCTCCATGTCAGAGAAATCAGTCTGACAGAATTTGCACATGCAGATCCGTCGTGCATGCACCAACAAAACAAATACAAGTAATAGATATTTTCTGCACTTTAAGAGGCATAATGTGAAAAGAGGTACGGAGCCTTGAAATCAAGAAATAGAACTTTTTCAACATGCATATCAGGCATACTTAGTCCATAGCCATTAAAACAAGAAATAAAACCTTTTCACTTTAAAAGATTTATCTGCAGTAGAAGAGAGACAATGATACATATAAAAGACATATAAATCAAGACTGTTTAAACATGTTATGTACACCGTACATCCAAATTATTCTTAAGTGAATTATAGACAGCATGCAAATTACAGGTCAAATTGGAACCTAAGACAACAAATGCGTACCATATAGTAGAACACCATCAGAGAAATACCAGAACAAATTTCTTGCCAATCGGAATCAACAGATGCTTTGTATAGGCCAATCAAGTCAGCTATCATTTGAAATGATTGCGGAAATCCAATAGGAAGCTGATACACGTAAAGTAGGAAAATGGTGAAGCCAGCATATACCTGGAGCAGCTTCCACCACCTTCAAATCATGAGAACATAAGCAGTGATGGAAAACTAAATTTCTGAAATTAATTTGTGGACTTTCGGTTTCAGATTATCCTTTCAGAATGAAAGACCAAATTTTAAAGTATTAAAAGGATGAAATACCTGAAAAGGCCTAAAAAGTTGCTCGTTAAGGACCAATCAACAAGACCAACACAGCTGCAAATGAACAGAGGTAAAGAAATCCAAGAAGGATTGCTGATCCCCGAAGCCAACTGCACAGCAGGCAGAACTAAGCAGGAAACCAACCTAAGCCGATAACCTTCCATTTGGTACCAGAAAAAGAAGATAAACATAGTCAAAATATGAAATTTTTTGTGATACTGGACCTTACTTATATTTGTTTTTTTTCAAAAACAAAACAACACAGCATATGTGACAAGCGACCTGCACTGCGTGGAGTTTCTACGCGAACCCTTGTGCACATAGAATTAAAATCAGAAAGAAATAACTGATGATATTATAACTGAGGGCTCATCATTTTTGAGCATGCAGTAAAAAATCCAAATCAGACTAGTCCTAGCAGAACCACAATACAACAAATTTTTTTGAAGAACAATTATTGACCTAAAAATTGTGAAGACACCTATCTCTGTAAAGTAGTTCTGGTTGTATTTTCTCCACCAGTGAGTTTGTACGTTATATTTAAGCAAAACTTTACTTGAGTAACAACATGCACGAATATAAGAATGCTTCACCAGATCTTTTGTTTCTTATAACTGGTTAACAGTCAAACCAATGCGGTTGACAGTAACTTGGACAAACCTATGTGTTCAAGAACTGAAGACAAATAACCCCAGCATGAAGCTCGAGATTCTGTAAAGCCAAACTTGTTTCTGTTGATCTCAATGAAAGCAACAAGCGTCGCTGATAATTCTACAAGGAGGAAATAGATTACAGTGGGAGATCTCCAGGAATGGACCCTGCCAAAGCATATCATATTAGATAGTTATCAGGTAATGTATAACGTAAAAAGAAGGAAAAAGTGCAGCACTTAAATAATCCATCCATGCAGAAGTAGCAAGATAAAGAATAAACAGCCCTACTTCATAAGTCCAAATAGCTTTATCCACCAGCCATCCTGAATGCTCCATTGCGAACCCAGAATTGCACATAGAGTAAGAAAAATCACTTGCACAACAATCACGATAACCGAGTATATGAAAACAAACCACAAAGAGAGGACTCTCCATCTAAATCGAAATCCTGAAGAATATACAGAAAAGAGAGGAGAAGAGAAAAGACAAAACACACAGTTAGAAAATTAAACACTTAAAAAAAGCAATATTTCCAACATGTCTATTGAGGGGAAATGGCAGTGAATCTAATGAGCAGATAGACAGTTGATAAATGCCATTATAGCAGGTGTCAAGGTAAAGTAGCCTAGTTCAAAACAAACCATTACCTCTTTTGGGGAAAGACAACTGGAAAAGAAGAGAAGTCACCAAATTAATGAGAGATATCAAACTCCAATTTAGTAACCCAGCTGCAAAAATAACATAGCTTCTAAGTAGTAATAGTAGAATCAAGGGAAAACAAATTCAAAAAGCTCAGTACAACTGCATACACATGTAATGTAGTGAGAAAAAACAAAACCTGTCCAATAGATACATACCACAATTATGATATGACCTGACTTCTCTTGCTTCTTAGAGCAAGAATTTCCTAAAAAATCTAAATATGCTCATTGCAGCAGACCCAAAAAGTGATTTTCAGGTCTTAATCTGGGTAGAAAACGAAATAAAGAGTAGTACAGATACGCACACTATTATGTTTTCCTCTTCTCAAATACATTTATAACTTTGTTGTTTCACGAAATCCAAATTTAACAAAGAAAGAAACAAAAAGGCCATTGGCAGGAATATCTTACGACAACTTATAATATGGTTAGATATTATCATGCCACAGTATTTTCCTGTCCACATACCCTTCAAATTACCCTTGCACGTTAACTCAGGCAATCTTGCCACACATATAACAAGCAGGAAACAGCAACAAGGTAAAATCTTGGAAACACTTGGATGGAATCTAAACAATGTATTACTTCAATCAATCTTGAGACATAGACACAAACAGTTGGCGGCAACAAAGTAAAATCTTGAAAACAGTTGGACAGAATTAATGTCCATTTATCCAAGAAACCGGCGGCAAGAACATATTAAAGAAAAAGCCCCATTCTCGATACCTGTCAAGAGCAACAGCGGCAACACAAACCCCCCCAAGATTCTCCCCATTGTTGCCACTTTCAACGACTCAATCCCATCTCCAAGTTTCAGAAGCTGCTTCCATCAAGAAGACGGTCTTTAAAAGAGAAAACCCCTCTGATCAAGAAAGTGGCGTCTACAGAAACATCTGGAAGTTAAGTCTACAAAATTCCCAGCAAGAATCCCAATACTCAAAACTCTTGGTCATTCCAATCAAGAAAAAAAGGGATGCTTAAGCCCCACAATTGAACCCCAGTTGATCAAGATATCTTCCTAAATATAAGGGACAGTTGATGCGTGAAAATTTAGCGACACGGAGTGTGTGAAATTGTGGTAAATTGGTAATAAAATTTACTATTACGGCTAGGAACCGTATAGACTATTATGCAGTTTTGACCAATCAGATTTTGTAAAGGAAGAAAATGGCGTCAAATGTACGATAGAGCCGTTGGTTGACTTTCGAGATAGGTGGAATATCCATTTCTCCGGAGGGCATTCTTGTCATCTGTATGGACCCATTGGGCCCAACCCAGACTGTAAAATCTGAATCCTGTTCTTTCCTCCGCCCGGCCCATAAACCCTTTTTAATGGGCCAAATGTAAACATAATTTCAGCCCAACAAATGTTATGACAACGACTTTAGTGAAATAAAAAATCTATTTTTCTCCAAATTTAATTTATTAATAAGGAAAATTTTCATAAAATATTCCCTTCACATTTAACTTCTATTAAATAAGATTTTCATACCATATAACATATAAAATTGGTGAATAAAAATACCTCTTTCAAGAATTTTATTAATATTCTCTAGTCGAATCCGATGATCAAATGGCTCGATTATTATAATAAAATATTAGTATTTTTAGTATCACCTTGGACGTAATGAAAAATTATATATTATTTTATTATATCATAAAAAAATGGGTTGAGAATATTTTCATTTTATTTTATTTTTTGAAGAAATACAAAATAATTGTATTTTTTATATTTTCAGTTAAATTCGTCGTAAAATTCGTACGACTACTACATAATACTCCTCATAAAAAAAAAGGTAAAAGAAATTAAATGTTTTTCTTGTTTCCATACTTCAAATTCAATATTGAATTTGTCCCATAATTGTTAAGAAAAGATAAGTATATGGTTGAAATTGTTTGAGTGTCCTTAAAGTTTGCTCAATTCAAAGTATTAATATTGGACCACATGGATTCATGTGGAGCTACAACTTTAATTCATTTTTCATGACATTATGGTTGACCAAATTTTATTTTATACTATTCATTAATTTATGTGATTAAAATTAGTAATATTCAATGGTATTGTAAATACAATAGGTTATCTTCACGTCTAATTTATTATAATTATAAATATTTTTTTATTATTTAAAAAATTATAAATATATTTTTAAAATTATAAATATCTTAATAAAATTTCCTCTTTACAACTCATTGTATGAGGGTATTTGTTAGAATATTTGTAATTTTAAAGAGGTATCTGTAACTTTTTAGACATCAAGAATATATTTATAATTATGATAAATTTTAAAAAAATCTGTTGTAATTTACTCAAAATAGTATTGCCAGACACTCTATACAGTTTACTTGAATTTTAGAAGACATGGATGTATTGTTGTTTACTCAAGTTGCTATATACTCTATACAGTTTATTCAAAATAGTATTCAGTTTGCTCAAATTTTCAAAGAGTTCGTTGTAATTTTATTCAAAATAGTCCGTTGTAGATATTATTGTTGTTGTTAATAATAATAATATTGCAGTCAAATGAGGTATATACAGTTTATTAAATACAATTTATCTTATATGACTATTTTCTAAATGATTTTTTTGTCGAAAAACATCACATGTAATGTGCATGTAATATTTGAGAGCAATGTAGTGATGTGCTTCCAGCATGTACATTGCATGTGAAGTTTTCTAGGCAGAAAAATCGACAAAAAATAATCATATGTGGTAAAGTGCAAATTTCACAAAATTGAGATAATAAATTGACACACATACACACACCCCCAAAAAAAAAGTTTATATAATAAAGTGTAAAATGACCGTAGTTCGAATGACAAATTGTAATTTGCTTTAAATTAAAATCAACTTAACTTATTTTGAAGTTACTATTTTTCACATTTATTAATTATTCTTTGAATAAATATATAAATAAACAAAGTTGGGTATAAGTATTTACATAGTTCAGTTAATATTTTCTGTCTTTCCTAATTAATGCTAGAAAGTATTGAATTGTGAATTTCTATATATCGTTAATTCAAAATACTGCACATATATTTCCAAACATTAAATTTTTTAAAAAGCAATTAACGAAAATAAGTAAATTATTATTAGCATATTCTAATTCATATGAATTGCTAGTTTAAAATTTTAAATTGTATTATAAGTTCCAATAAAAAAAATTAAAAATCTCATTTCATTATTAAACTTTTCGAAATAAAATTTTCCATCTTTTTCTTTGGGAAGCTCATCTTTTACATTAATTTAAGATTGTTTTGTGAGCTTTTCTTATATATATGAATACTAGCCACCATGCCACGTCGTTCCTGTATACATATAATAAATAATATTTTATGTTTTAAAGTATATTATGAATAAAACCATATATATAAACCAATAAAAAAAAGAAAAGAATGAAAGAAAGCAACAAAGAAAAAAAAAGCTACGAAAATCAACTTAGGAATATTATTGGTATAACGATAAAATTGGTGTTGCGATGTCATAACCGTCATTTATAAGAGAAAAATGTCTTTTGTTTTACCTAACACATGAGAGTAGAGTTTATATTAAAACAGTGGAACATGTTTTTTCACTACCAAAGAATTCGACCATTATCATACAGGTTGTTAATTTATGTGATATGTAAAATTTTCACTTGTGATTTAAAATACGTATTTTAGTATTATATATCTCACGTATTTGGAATAATTGAAGTCTAAAATATCCACTTGATTTTATAAGTGAAACGACCCTACAACCTATAAAATAGAGTTTAATGCAATTTGTTTTCTGTGATATTACAAATGAGCAAAAAAAAAAAAAAAACAAAATAGCAATTTAGTTTTTTATAATTTTTAAAATGAAGCAATTTACCCCCTGTCTAGGGAGGTAAAATGCTTAATTTTAAAAAATATTGAGGTTAAATTGTTGCATCTTAAAAAATATAAGGAGATAAATTGCAAAAATCTTTTTATAAGAGGTAATTCACACATTGGCTAAATTTTATTTTTCCCTTATAAAATATAATATCTATATATATATATATATATATATATATGTTTTTTGGTCTGAGACCACAAAAATTGCCTTAATCCAATTAAACTATAAAGTGCGAAAAATTGAAATATTTAAAAGCCACAATATTGGGTTGGACTATAAAATTATAAAAATTGCCCCAGTCCCTATCATGTACACTATCACAATTTTATCATTTCAACCAGCAATCTTCAAATAATATTGTTTTACCTTTTATTTTCTACTAGTAAACGACACTTGATGTGTGTGAAAAAAATAAAAAATAGTAATTATGCATTTGATCTTAATAATATATTTGTGAAATGATAAAATATTAAGTAAAATATATTAGTTTACTATAATATCATCACGAAATAAAATTATAATAAATGGAGTATTTAAAAGAATAGAAAATGATTGAAGTTACATATTGGTAATTACAATTTTTAGATGAAATTACAATATAAGCCTACGAAAATATGAGTTAAGAAGAACAAGGACATTTTTGTAAATCTACGTAATGCACATTATATTAATTTTTATAAACCTCTTATACTTAATAAATAGTATTGATTTCCCTTCAAATATTTTTTTCTCAAACTCAAAGCTAAGGAGGTGCGTCTCCACCGGGCAGCCCAACAGGCCTATCCCTATTGTCCCATAAATAATGTAGCAAGTTCATATCTTGTTCACTTTTACTAACTTGGCAGACCTAAAAATGAATCTAATCCATTAAGATGACTTAGTGTACAAGAAGGACAACATGTCACATGTATTTATGAATTACAAGACACATCATACAAAAAAACCAACAATAAACTCCTCCTATATCGTCGTTGGTTAAGCTGGTTACAATAGGTAAAACAAAACCCACTGAATCCGAGTTGATTGACAAGACTTGCTCAAACTGTCATAACTTCTTTAAAATAAGTCCAACTCGTAATCTATTTTCTTTTTTAGTTATCTAACTCATACAACTTTCTAATAGTGTATTGCAAGTTGAAACTACTTTTAGAATTCACCCTCCAGTGGCTTATAAATAAAGGCTATTGTGCAGTCATATTAGTAACAAGTATCTCACCTTCTCATACTCAAGTCTCCCTCGATTTTCAACTATCTTTTAGCTCATTTTTGGCACTTCACATGATTATTATCACTTATCTCAATATTTTATCATTCTACTTCCGTTATAACACCATTGTTCTTTTATTTTTTTGGAGTTTTCCTATTGTTTATTCAATAATTCTAATATTTACTTTAGCATCGGAGTGCTAACCCTTATTTTGCAGTTGAGTTCTTCTTTAATCTTAGAATTTCACTGAAGTTCCTTCAACTCTTGTGGTGCTACTGACTACGGTGTGCATCATTGGTGCCATCTACAAGAAACTTGAGTTGAAGGTGTGAGAAATGGCCAACTTTGACAATGGTTGTGATAATAATTCCTTTGAGGGAAACACTTCCCTCTTTGTGGTAGTAGGATCCAACCCACCACCTTAGGATCAGACCTTGGGATATCCCAATATTCGTACTCCCGCTATCAATTTGTCAGTCTTACACATTGTTATTGCTCCGCTTTTCTATGAACAACTCATCAAGTTCATTGATGTTGTCAGGACAGTTTTGCAAAACCTTTTTGCTCTTGTTGCAAGCACGAGAGCAAGTCAAACGCCTCTACCTACTGTTATCAACTTGCTCTCCTATGATCAACTTAGCAATTTCATTGTTGTTGTAGTCAGCTTAGCCCTTCAAGGATAACCTGCTTCAACTGTCGACAACAAAATAAAGTAGACGCCACATCATGATGTATGTAACACACAATGAGGATGAGCACAGTGAAGCCAAGTGGATCGGCCCGGGAACGGACTAGCGGAAGCAAGCGAGGGAAATTAAGGTATAAACAAAAACCTCATACATAAACAAATAAGCAGTCGAACCAAGGGGTGTTCCCGAACATTCGATGTAGTAAGAAATAAAAGTAAAACGTTTCATACAAGGCTACAGTTAAAGAAAGCATTTGAAGAATTCTCAAATATTTCAAAATCGTACCAATTATCAAACAAAAAACTCAAAAAAATTACGTCAAGAGGATTTCATGAATAGAATTTGGAGAGGGGCGATTTGGGAGAAAAATTAGGGTTGGTAAGTAGAAATTGGAAGTTTGGGGAGAAAATTAGGATTTGAAATGTTGAAAAAATGTGTATTTTCTTCTTGTGAGAAATGATATCAATTAGGTGATTGCACGTGTGTATTTCGCTACATATTTTTGGTCAACGCTTTCTTTATTCAAGAAGATAGAACAAAAGTGTATATTAAATATACTTTACTAAAATATATATAAAACTAAATCTATTTCGTCAATAATTATAGGACTAAATTTATAAAAAATTCTAAACTTACAAAATTAAATGTGTATTTTAAAAGAAGAAAGGATGAAAAGAGCAACTGCCCTAATTATAGGTAAAAGTGAAATTTCGCCTTTTAAAATTGAGGCCTAAGTAAGGGACGGAAGCTCTTGAAGCTTCTCACTCTCTCTATGTAAAATTCCATGATCCAGAAAAGAGATACCGGAGTTTCGCAATCCGAAGACGCTCAGCGTTCCTTGTAATTTCATGGGTTGTCTGTGGATTTCTCTCTTGATTGCTTTTTTAGTTTCCTCGACTGCCGAAGCTTCCTACTGTGCAGCCAACGGCAAGTACCTTTTATATCACTCATTTTGACAAACATCTGATGTGCTTTTACTTAACCAGGTGTGTACCCCGGTTTCTTGGGATTATTAGAGTACCATCTTGTTTTTAATGTGTGAATTGGATTGCAGGGGTGCCTATAGTTAGGAATATCAGTGAGATTAGTCAGGATAACTATGGTAGGCTCGGGTTGTCTCACATGACTATTGCCGGTTCAGTCATGCACGGTTTTAAGGAGGTTACTGAAGTTCAATTCATTTGTTTTGTTCTTAGTTGTCTTACTGTTGAACCTTAAATGACCATGTACCTTTGAGTTTGATTCTGCTTTAAACTTTTTAATGGTGGGATCGATATGATTTCTTGGCAGGTTGAGGTGTGGCTTCAAACATTCGCTCCCGGTGTTCGAACGCCGATTCACCGGCACTCCTGTGAGGAAATCTTCGTGGTTCTAAAAGGGAGTGGTACTCTTTATCTTGCCTCGAATTCCCATAAAAATTATCCTGGCAGTCCGCAGGAGTTCCCAATATTCACGAATAGTACATTTTATGTGCCCGTCAATGATGCTCATCAGGTAGAGTGTATAATTATTTATGTTTGTTACTAATATGTTTGTCATGTTAGAGCAGCAGGGTGTGTTTTCGAACAGCTGCATCTATCCTGATTTGCGCTCGTTTATGGTAACCACTGATCTGCATGTCTGCTATGTTATAGGTCTGGAACACGAATGAACAGGAGGATTTGCAATTTCTAGTTATTATATCTCGACCACCAGTGAAAGTGTGAGTTGTCATTTTTCTCTCTCTCACATTGCCATTGACTGCTTCCAGCTCTTGTTGCATTGGGTTTTTAGATGGTAGCCATTGATCTGATTGCAGTCCTCCATCTTGTATGTTGCTTCCACTGTCATTCATCTCCTTACTTTTAAACATTAGTTTCTTATAGAACTCGGGAGTTTAGTTTCGTCTGTTGGGCTTCTATATGCTCACTTGACCGATCCCTTTTCAATTATACTGCCACCCGTTTGGCTGTTATGAGATAAGATTATATGGGAAGGAAATTTACATTTGGCCTTAAAACAGATTACAGATTGAACGGTTTCTATTTTGTACAGCTGCAATGAACCTTTGAGATTTAGATACCAACCTATCTGCTCCAAGTTTCTTATCCATGTTGAAGCATCTTAGACTTCCCTCCTCTTCTATGGTTCAATAATGTCTTATCAATGGACTCCACTAGGTTTAAGAATATTGTGTTCTTTGTGCAAGAACAATGAGTTGATAGTCTGCTTTATCTTTGGATCTAATTATTTATCACCCTTCAAAACTTGATTTCAGGTTCATATACGATGATTGGTATATGCCACATACTGCTGCCAAATTGAAGTTCCCTTATTATTGGGACGAAAGGTGTTATGAAACGTCTCCAATAAAAGATGAGCTTTGAATTTTTAGTAGAATTTTGTCATTATGACTTTCTGAAAGAACTTCAGCTGCTGCCAAATTGAAGTTTCAGATTGCAACAATATGACTGTATCATAAAAGGTTACTACCAGACTCTTGCACCACCCCTGTTTTTTCTTTCTTTTTTTGGTTTTTCCTTCTACGCATTCACCTAACACACTCACACACACATTCAAGTTCGAACACAAGACTTTTTGTAGAAAATTTTGAGTCCAAACTGTTGAGTTGTCGCCCATAGAGACCTGTACCCCTTTGTTTCCTTTCCAGAGTTGTTAACCGGATTGAATTTTTTATTTCAATTCGCTCTGTAACTCTGCTCACTTGACAAGGATTGGGTGAATTTTTCCATTTTTAAATAATTCGGAAACGGGTTTGGAGTTTCATAACTAACCTAGTGACCTCCAATCTAGCTGCAAGATAGATTAAGTGAAGATAACACCGAGAAGATCTCTATTATAATTCTATGATGATGCATTCATTGAGGTCGTTGAGTTGTCAAACTCGTAAGAATAGCTAAGATCTTACAAGTTGTACCTACAACACGAAAGGCGTATATTTATATGTATGATCGATTTGTATGATTATACGTCGATTGTTATATATATTTTAATTGTATGGTTTGTGGTTATTCTGTTCATATTGGCATTGGGACGGTAGAATTGTAACGGGTATCCAGGACCAATTAAAGCGTTAACCAAATAAATTTGGGGTATTTATATCTTTTAAGAGTAGCAAATGTAATCCCCACATCAAATTTATCTCATCATTCTTTAAATAGTTTTTGGTATGTACTCCGTGAAAAGAAAAACAAAAAAAGAAAAGGGGTGAGAGAGATGAAAAGACTTGATAAAGAAAAGAAAGAGAAACAGGGAACTAATTTCTCACGTTTATAGGAAGACAAATTAAGCTCCCACTTATATATGTATGTATATTCCATAAATAGAACTCTCAGGCTACATCTGGGCCTTAAATTATTCTTCTTTTATTTTTAAGGAAAAAGAAAAGGCAAATGGGGAGAACTATCTAAAATATAACATAAAATTTGGTAAATTACAGCCACCTCCCATAAATTTTAGTATAATTATAAATATGTTCTCATTATTTGAGAAATTATAAATGTTCTCCTTATTTTGGCGTTCGTTTAACAACAAGTCCATTCTGTTAGTCTTCATTAAATTTTTTATTCAATTTTTCGGTAAACGGGCTAAAATGTTATTTTGAATTATGAATTATAATTATTTATATTTTTCAAAATTTTCTAAAATACTTTTATGGACTAATAAACCTTATGGATTATTTATTTTACCCAATCCTCAATTTTTTATATATTTTTTCAAATATTTTTTTTAAAAACTATAATTCAACAATGGTAAACTAGTAATGTCCATATCACTGTCTAAGTGCTCACACAAAATTTCATGTATGCAAGAAAATAATTTCGACAGAAGAAAATATGGACAAATCAGTTTTTTTTTTTTTATTAATTTGAATGAAAAGTGGATACAATCTTTGTAGTGATGGTAATCCCCTGATTATTCTCTTTGAGCGTCGATCAAGAGCTTGAAGCTTGTTCATGACGCTGATGAGCAATCTCTTTGAATTTTTGGAGTAAACTAAGTGTCACCTTGAAAATTGATATCAAGGTTTGGAAGATTTTGGTGTCAAAAAAGTCATGGAACATTGGTAGTTGTAGAGTTTCGTCGTAGCAAAGCATTTTGGATTTGAAACCTTTTTAATTGTTATGACTTGTGCCTTGTGCTGTATGAAATTTGTGACGTAATCTCTAATGTTGTATGATGGAGGTTCCTTTATATAGGCATGAGCAAACTTTTACTTGTAGTTTAGGTTTACTCATGTCCGACTCAAATACTGTATACTTTGATATCTAATCATTAGCCATGAAATTATACTCGAACACCCTTTAGCCAAATCAGCCAATCCAAACAAGAAATTTGTGTTCATCTTGGACCAATCCTTCAAATGCATAAGATACAAATTTGGCATGAATTTACTGCGAATTTTTTACATATTAAACCAATTATTAATAAATTTCTTTTGAACTTTTAATTGATAATTTATTATAAAACTTTGTTGTAAAATACTAGGGCTACGTAATTATTTTTCATTTATGAGAGTATTTACAATTTTTTGTAACAGCAATGCTTGAATTGTAATTATAGCAAAAATTAGGAAAGGTAGTTGCAATTTAGGTATTTATATAGATGGAAAAATGGGAAAAGCATAGCAAAGGAGTGAAATAGAAAAAGAGAGAGAGATAGTTGCATGGATCCTCCGAAGATGAATCTGTGCCTCCCAATGGAGCAGGAAATCCCACCAACCTCTCTCCTTCCCTCCCTCTCCAATCCCTCTATCCATCAGTCATTTCCAACTCCAACTCCTAAACCTTCTCCTTACCAGCCTCTAATGGCTGCTGCCATCTGCCATATTTTTCTCATTTTCGCTATTATGAGCGCAGGATGGTCGCCTTCTTCTCCAACACCTGTTCCATTCACTTTCTCGGCGCCCTCCTGTCACTCCTCCTCCTCCTCCGCCACGCCAATGCTGCCGCCGGCGCCTCCTCCAAGCTCCCTTTCCGGGAGGCCCCCGCTTTTCGAAATGGAAAAACTTGCTTCTCCTCGTCGGAGAACACCACCATTCATATCGCCATGACCCTCGATGCAAACTACCTGCGTGGAACCATGGCCGCTGTTCTTTCCATTCTCCAGCATTCCACCTGCCCGGAAAATGTGGTTTTCCATTTTCTTTGGGCTAGGCAGGAGCCCGAGGTTTTCTCCAGCATTAGATCCACTTTCCCTTATCTTAACTTCAAAGTCTACCATTTTGACATCACAAGGGTTCGTGGATTGATTTCCAAGTCCATTCGCCAGGCCCTGGACCAGCCCCTGAATTATGCCAGGATTTATCTCGCTGATATTCTGCCTCAAGAAGTTAGACGCCTGATTTATCTTGATTCAGACCTTGTGATGGTGGATGACGTGGCCAAGCTTTGGGAGGTGGATTTGAAGGAGAAAGTCCTGGCTGCACCTGAATATTGCCATGCAAACCTGACGAATTACTTCACGGATGCATTCTGGTCGGACCCGGAGTTGTCAAGGACGTTTGAGGGGCGGAAGCCATGTTATTTCAACACAGGGGTAATGCTTATGGATGTGGAGAAATGGAGAAAGGGGGGTTATTCTCAGAAAGTTGAGGATTGGATGGTTGTGCAGAAACAGAAGAGGATATATCACTTGGGTTCTTTGCCGCCTTTCTTGCTTGTTTTGGCTGGGAATATCAAGCCGGTTGATCACAGGTGGAACCAGCACGGGTTGGGAGGTGATAATATTGAAGGGAAATGCAGGGGATTGCATCCCGGCCCCATTAGCCTCCTCCATTGGAGTGGCAAAGGGAAGCCTTGGTTGAGGCTGGATTCAAGAAGACCTTGCAATGTTGATCATTTGTGGGCTCCTTACGATCTCTATCGATCATCTAAGCATTCATTTGAAGAGTGATAAGTAAAATATGGATATGTTCAATTAGGGGGTGGCTTGGAATTTGAGGTGAGGAGGGGGATTATGATGTAGAGGTGATATATCAGGAGTTAGAAAAGTTATACTGCTACATCTTATTCCAAAAAAGGACAAAAAAAAAGAACTAAAAATCCACAAAACTATATATGTTTAATTTTGCTTTAACCTCTTGAAGGTTGAAGATCACAGATACATTGATTGTTTTTCTATTTTTAATTTATTTTCTTTTTATATGTTGAGGGAGAAAAAAGTAGGGGAAGCTAAGGTTGTGAGCAATTCTCCAGAAAAAAAAATTAACTACTATAGTCCTGTGAAGATTTCCACTTCTAGTGGTAAAGAAAGTGGAGGAGAGATTACTTTGTGCATAACTCATATGGTGCTTGCTGACTGAATACTCACAGCTTGATGATCCTCTGGAAATCAGACTGATAACCCTCTGACCAAAACTTCTGTAGTTGTTACTTTTACATTTTTTTCTCTTTTATTAATTAGTTATATATCGTTACTGAAATGTACTATGATACTTGAATATATACATGTGTTCTGTGTCTCTCTATCAGTGTTCTTTCTATCATCCGTCATACTTCATTTAGTTGCTTTTCCTTTACTTTTCTAATGGTTCTAATTCTCCGATGATGCTTCCTTGTGATTATGATTTGTTGGCAAGTTCTTTTGCTCTTTGGTTTAGCTGGTCATGTCCTGATTTACAGATGATCAATGAATAAGTGCAGATAAGAAACAGCATCAGGTAAGACTTGTTAGCATCAGAGATGCCTTAACTGAGACATTTATGCCATAATACAAAAGGGGTCTGCACACGATCCCGATATTAAACAGAAACATTTTGATTTGAGGACCAGGAAAAATCTGCAGTTCATAGTATTCATGTTCTTTTGAATTGCAATATGAAATAAATAACTCATGACCTTTCGGGATCAAGGCTGTAGTTTCTTCTCATTGCTCGCTTCCTGCTGCTGATGAATGCTTCGGTCTTTTCGTTTATGTTGGAGGCCACACTGAGAAGAGGTCCCCAGTGCCTTGGGGGCTTCGGCTTGGTATCTTCACGGGGCTGATCCTTCACCTGATTAGCTTCTTCTTTCTTGGCTTTCTCTTTCTCATCTTCCCCC